>NC_140183.1:49676641-49741641 GCF_963971535.1 Notolepis coatsorum | reverse complement strand
CAAAGAAGAAGAAAAAGAAGATAACGAAGGAGAAGAAAAGAGGATGAAGAGAAAGAGAAAGAGAAGATTCATTCAAACCTTTGTTTAAACTCGAAAGGCAACTGAGGTTTCCCTCATTTACAGTCACGTTGAGTGTACATACAGATATAGGCATAAGTGAGTGGCGCACCGCATACAGCACTACAGTGCAACACGGCCGACCCGGGTTCGACTCCAGGACCCGGTGATCTTTGCCGAATGTCTTCCCTGGTCTATCTCCCATTCCTCCTCTCTCTCTCTCTACTGGACTGCCCGGTAGCAAAAATCTATAAAAACCTACAAAAACATAACTTGTCCGAAAGGACAAGTAACATTTAGAAATAGGCATAAGTAAAGCAGATGGAATCACATTCACAAGTTCATTTTTACACAAAAGTTGCATTCATTTAAATGGCCTATGTGGAGAGTCAACTGAGGTTATCTTATAAATTCACTGCCATGTCCAATGTCCAATGCTTTTGGTATGCCTTTGGGTTTCAAATGGCTTTTGTTTGTTTGTTTTGCATTCAAATTTGCTGAACATTGTCAGGGATCAGCTATTTGCTTTAATCACAACGGCTCCCATGCAACAGAGGCAATCAGATTTGCATTTAATTTTAGGACACCAAACAGCACACTTAATCAGCCAAAATATCAGCAAAGCATGAAAGAAATAAACAATACAATGCCTCCGCCTGGAGGTAAAAACACAATTACATCTATTACATTCCCACATCAAGTGTTGGACATTTAAAACTAAATCTGATGTATTCCCTACATGGTTTTTACATGAATAAATAAAAGGAACATGTGCCAATAATATGATTGAATGAACTGGTTCTGGCACAGACCATTTATATCTGTGCCAGAACCTGTTCATTTGACTGCAACCATATTGGCATATGCATGATGCAGAATTGGCTGTTCAGATTTCTTCAGGTGCTTTTCTCACCTGTGCTACCATAAGTTTGACTTGGTCCAAATCAGAGGGTAAACTGGCATGTAAAGTAGTTCTGTTTTAGTTTTTTGGAAACCAAACTGAAGCAAACCCTGCTACTTATACTCTCATTGCAGTTGTGACCCCAGTGTTTCCCCTGAAAAGAAATTCAACAGCGGTGCTGTGCTGCACGCACGCTGCCGGAATCCATATTTGTGCGTGCGCACGTGCCGCCGGAATCCATATTAGCGCACGCTGCCGGAGAAATAACTTAAAACTACCTTCGAATTGTTCGAGATTCTACTTCCTCAGAAGGCTGAGATCCTTCAATGTCTGTACAAGGATGTTGAGGATGTTCTATGAGTCGGTGGTGGTGGGCGCCTTCTTGTACGCTGTGACCTGCTGGGGCAGCGAACTGAGAGCAGGGGACACAAACAGGCTGGATAAGCTGGTCAGGAAGGCCAGTAGCGTGGTTGGGGTGGAGCTGGACTCTCTAGCGAGGGTGGCGAGGAGTAGCCTTGCTAAGCTCCAGGCCATCAGGGAAAACCCCTCCCACCCACTATACACAGACTTGGCTGACAGGAGGAGCATGTTCAGTGCCAGGCTCACACTACCTAAATGCAGCACTGAACGGAACAGGAAGTCCTTCATTCCGACAGCCATCAGACTATACAATCACTGCATCACTGAGCACAGAGTGACAGTTACCATCTTCCTGTACTCTTACTTTTGAAACAGCACTGTGCAATATTACACCTACTGTAGACTTCAGTATATTTTTACTGTATTTATTTACTGTATATTTTATTCTATTTTTATTCTATTTTTATTCTATTTTATTTTATTCTATTCTTATTCTTAGGCAATTTGTTTTGTTATTCTTATTCGTGACTTGTTCTGTCTAAATATTTAATGTGAGCGATTTGCAGTGTCAAATTTCCCTCGGAATAATAAAAGTATTTATTTATTTATTATTATTATTATTATTTTTTAAATCTTTTTCCCCCTCCTTTTTCCTCCGTTTTTCTCCCATCCCAATGTTAGTCGTTATGCCAATTCCCAATCCCCTTCCTGGTCGCTGCGCACCTACCCCCTACAGTCGGTCTGGGAGAGTGGAGGCTATCACGTGCTTCCTCCGACACATGTGTAGCCAATCAACCGCTTCTTTTCACCTGGCAGCGAGGACTCTCACTGAGAGGGTGTAACGTGTGGAAGGATCACACTACCCCCCTTAGATCCTTTCCTCGCTGAGCAGGCGCCCTAACCGAACTGTAGGAGTCGCTGTTTACAACGACCAGGACCCACCCACCGGCTTTCCCACCCTCTAACACTGCCAATTGTGTTAGTACGACGGCCGGCCAAGCCGGAAGCAACGCAGAGAGCTGGGCTCGATACCAGTATCTCCTGTGTTGGTGGCGAGCGCCTTGCCCACTGCGCCACCAGCCGCGCCAATAAAAGTATTTCTATTCTATTCTATTCATGTTCATGTTCATGGAGTCATGTGCGTGTGAATTTGCTAGGATGTTTTTGGTGTGTCCGCTGACACTAGAAGTGCTCTGGAGGCCCAGGTAGCTGCATATTTGTACACTGCAAAAAAAAATCTTATCAAGTAAAAATATCTTGTATGTTTGGTACAATAAGTCCAATATTGAGTAGAATTATCTTGAATTATCTTATTCCACTGGCAGATAATTTTGTTTATTTTTTCTTGATTTCTGTCAATTTAATCTTGTTTTAAGAAAATGTTAATCTTGTTTTCTTAAAACAAGATTAAATTGACCAAAATCAAAAAATATATCAAAATTATCTGCCAGTGGGATAAGATAATTCAATATAATTCTACTCAATATTGGATTTATTGTACCAAATAATAATACCTGCTTCTCTTCAGCCTATATATAAATGATCTCCCATCTGCATGTCCGTCTCCCAGTCTTCAAATGTACGCAGATGATACGGTTCTTTACAGCATAGGTGTCAAACTCATGGCCCGCGGGCCAAATGCGGCCCGCCACGTCATTTGATGTGGCCCCCCAAGAGTTCTGGTAAAAAAAAAAAAAAAAAAAATGTATACATTAATCTTGGGTTAAAAAATACCGGCGTTAAAATAATTGTGGGTTAATGCGTTAATAAAGCTTTGACAGCTTTAGTTATTACACATTCTTACACATACATGTGTGTTGAACATCTGAGGTATTGATGAAGTAACAAAGGAAGCACTTACTCCTCAGACATTCTTTGACAATTTTACAGCCCAAAATACAAAAAAGATCCAGGCGGAATAGGTAACAAAGGGTTGAAGAAATATTGTCTGAACTGTCAGATGCATGCTGGCTGTGTGACATAACCGAGCATCTCGCTCAATTGAATAAGAAGCTGTAGGGACGCAAACAAGTCCCACCCAAAACTTGACCAATATAGTTGTGAACTGAGACAACCCTTATTTTGTTATTTTTGAGTACAGTTACAGTTGTGTGTTCATGCAGACACATAATAGCAATTTCATTACGAATTGAAAATGGGGGACCCTGATGTAAACAAGTCGAAAGTCTTTCTCTGGTCTGCATCCCCTTAACAATTGTGTGTATTGAGCTGTACTGTACTGTACCCATTCTGCAATCTGTTAATTAAAGTTAATTAAACTATCTTCCATTAGTTGGATGTATGGCCTCTGCAAGGTTGTGTGCAGCCATTTGTTTTTGTAACATCTGCTACATCTGTCCCACGCGTTCTTTGCAGCTCACAGTTGTTAGTTCTGCCCCTCTTGACTGTGATAAAAAGGTTTTGAACAAACTTAATGTCATAGCTTGTATTTGATGATATTCTTCTTTGTTATTTACTTGAATGGTTTGATCATTGATTGATGGAGTAATATGGGGTTCTGATAAACTAAAATTATTTGTTAAAATAACATAAGCTAACATATATTTTTACATCTATGCAAATGCATATGCAATATGTATAACTTGAATAAGTAATAAATACAGAAACAACATGTTTAACAATATGGAAATGAGTAGCTACATTTATTTTACATACATTAACATGTATACGGTCTTTGGCCCTTTGAGGGCAACCATAATGCTGATGTGGCCCTCTGTGAAAATGAGTTTGACACCCCTGCTTTACAGTATGTCCACACAAAACGGCACCAAGAGGCTGCATGCAAGCTATCCGCAGCAATGTCTGATGTCTGATGTATCCCCCCCCCCCTACCCAACCCCCCCCCCCCCCACACCTCCAATGTACAGCCCCACCCCACCTACCCAACCTCCCCCAATGCACAGTTTCTATGTCAAATGTATATACTCTTCTTCTGGATTTTTTTAGTATCACAAACAGTACTGTATTTGAAAATCTGGTATGTCATAAATGTATAGATGTAGCAGTACTGTCTATCTGTATGTCATGTGTGTCATATGATGAATTGAAAATGGGGGACCCTGATGGAAACAAGACGAAAGTCTTTCTCAGGTCTGCATCCTCTTAACAATTGTATGTATTGAGCTGTACTGTACTGTACCCATTCTGCAATCTGTTAATAAACTTTTCAATCAATCAATTCAATCAATCATGTATCAGTCTGGCTGACCCAGTCATGCCTACACCTAAATGTAAACAAGACCGTTTGTATGTTTTTCTCTTAAACCAACACAATTCCAGACGCCTAGTTGCCATATGTACTGTGCAATGGCGAAAAACTTAAGGTAGTCTCTGATTTTAAGTACCTTGGTATCATTTTTTACTTCAACTTATAATTTAAAAAGCACACTAAGAAGGTAATCCATACTGTGAAGTTTGGTCTTTGTAACTTTAGATGTATCCGTCCCTACCTGACAACTGAAGCAGCGTTGTTGTTATATATGCATGCAATGATCTTTTCCCATCTGTCATACTTCATCACGAGCTGGTCCCAGGCAGGGTTAACCAATTTTAATAAACTTGAGTCCCTCTATAAACAAGCAGTAACATTTTTGGACAAGAAACCTAACAGGTATCACCACTGCCACATTACCTAGAAGTATAGTCTACTTTCTCTAGAGAGCCTTAAATTGTACAGCTACAGCATGTTTTAAAAAAACTTCACGGACTGGCTGCCCCACCACTGAGTCTGTATGTAGCCAAAAAGGACAATAGAAGACACACAAGGTCCTCAGCCAAAGGGGACTGGCGTGGTTCCGTTCAGGAAGAGTGCATTTGGACAATCCGCATTCTCTGTTAGAGCCACACAGTACTGGAACACTATGCCATTGCCTACACATATCCGGACCTGTAACACGCTTGAACAATTAAAAAAAAACTGTTCAAATCTGGCTCAAAGAACACCAGAGCTGCACCAACAGCTAAATTCATTAAAGGGGAACTATCTTATAAATGGCCTTTTCCAGTGTTTAGCATTGTTTTCTAGCTATGTGGGTTTATATTAATGGGGTCTATGTCTCTAATTCTCATTTTGGTGCATTCTTCCAATTCACATCTCACAATAGTCTCCCTCGCTGAATTGAGTCATCTGAAACTTAGCGTATCTTGGACGTCCAACAATTCTCATCTGCATAATAACGCCCACCCCCTCTATGTTTGTTGCCACCAGGCGCACACACTGTGGTTGGAGCCACTGCCCACAATCTACCTTTATTTAGTGCAGACCGCAAGGAAGGAAGTGCAGTGAGTTAGCCTAACGTTAGCCTAACGTAAATAGTATGACCAAACATGCAGGACATGTGCTGCTCCCGAAATGCTCCCACTGTTTCTATGTGCAGTGAAAAGTGAAAGTGCTTTGCATCCTAGACTAGTCATTAATTTACATGGTAAACTAACGTTAGCGACTAGCTAGCTAAATAGCCACGCTGATGACAGAGAGAGGGACAGAGAAAGAAGACTGAGCTAGCACGGGTGGGGGCTCTCGGGGGAGGGAGCCGTCTCTGTGTGTGTGTGTGTTTGTGTGTGTGCATGGCATATTTTTTTCTGTATTAGGTTCACTTTGATGATAGTAGAGTAGTATGGGCGGAGCTACAGGTGGGGGTCTTTCACTCAAATCGCATTCCGAGTATGGGCGGAGCCCAGCCACAAACAGCTTGACATTTTGAAGTGGAAAAATGCTGCTTTAGAGTACTTGATTAGAAATACAAAATTATTTTTTTTTGAAAAAAAACTTACAGATGTGTTCCATAGACTCACAGGAATTGTGTCAAATTGCCCAAATAGTGAAAGAAACAGTAAGACTGTTCCCCTTTAACTGTGTGTGTATGAAATTCAGCTTTATTCTGTTTTATATGTGTATTTTTGTTAAAAATTTGTATATTGTGATGATGAATTGTATTTTATGTAAGCCTAATTGATGTATGTTATGTGTGATAACCTTTTTTATCACTTTAGGTTGATCAACTGTAAACTCCCCACTCTGGACTCCATACACAAACACCATACCATCACACGTGCAAACAAAATCATTAGTGACCCTCTGCACCCAGCTCACCACCTTTTCCAACACCTCCGGGAGGTTCAGGTCACTGGGCAGTCGAACTGTGAGGTTCAACCACAGTTTCTTCCCCAAGGCCATACAACTGCTCAACTCCTCCTAATATTCACCCCATGCTTGTTATGTTCTCTGGTTTTTTGTTACGTTGCACCTGATGTTTGTATGTTTTCATACTGTACTGTTCCGTTGTGTATTTTTTTTTTTATGTGGTGTATTCTGTACTATACTGTTCCGTTGTGTCTTTTATGTGGTGTATTGTCGCAGCTACCACCTGCACCGTGCTTGAATTCCACCAGCCTGGCTGTGTGGCAATAAAAATTACTTGAACTTGAACTTGCTCTTTTTAACATCTTGGCCAGGGACTACAGATGAAATCTAGCCTTATGGCTAATTCTGGCATATTTACATTTTTAATGTTGATTAATATGCACTGTCCCTTTTGCAAATAAACTTAAACTTAAACTTAAATACAAGATATTTTCACTTGATAAATTTTTTTGCAGTGTAGTTGTAATCAGGGTAAATGTCAAGATTAATGATATGCCTCAACACTTAAGAAAATTTACACTATTTGTATTGAACATATAGATGATTTAATAGATAATATAAATAGAAAACATAGACATAGATACATAGAACATACTAACTGTCTAACATACACAAATCATAACACTACAACAGCACGTTACACCTACAGTAAGAAGTCTCAGTGGCATAGGCTACATTCTGCCTTAGAGCATTTAATTTTCCTGGGCTTTTGAAAGAAAAGCTTAGGGCTCTTTGGTCGGGGAATTCACTGGTAGGGGCCCCATTGATGCTGAGACGCATACAAGCAGCCAGATGGTCTCCCTGCAGCCTGTTCCTCAGGTCAGTCTTCACCTGTAAATATGGAATCAATCACTAGACAATAAGTGGGGTGAGATTTGTGGCAAGTCAAATAACAAATTTGATTACAAATATTACTAGGGCTGACCACGACTAGATAGTCTACTAATCAATCGAAAAGAGCCGTAGTCGACTGCCAACCTCTTAGTCGAATGCACAAAAAAAATAATATACATACATATATATATATTTTTTTGTCACTCTTTCCAAAAGCAAATAGGCCTATAAGCGTGGCTAACGCTAATGGCGCGCATACCAGTAAGGCTAACTGCCTAAGAAATTGGGCACAGAGGCACTGAAAGAGGATTTCACCTGTCTAATGAACACACTAGACAAATATCAAGATGTATCCATCAGGTGGACCAATTGCATGCTTTCCCAGAGGACAAGAAGCCTTCAGTCGACTCCTTCAGACATTAAGCACCACCCACAGACAAAAAGGAATGATAAAAAAAAAAATCCAAAAAAAATATATATATAATTTTTTTTTATTCAGGGGGTAGTTCATAGCAGCGGCGGTCCTGATTCAGCAGCGGCAATGCATATAAGGGAAACACTGTGATCAGAATATAGAGATGGTAGCTGTAGGACTCAGACCACATTATTTGCCCAGGGAGATTCCCCATGTTATCATGATGGCGGTTTACATCCCCCCCCTGGCAAACCCAACTGCTCCGTCATCCACAGCGCAATTGCATGTCTCCAGACAAAACATCCGAAAGCTCTAATCCTCATCTCAGGGGATTTTAATCATGTTAAACTGGACAAATCACTACCAAACTTCACACAATGTCAGCTGCCACAACAGGGAAAATAGGACCCTGGATCTGCTGTATACCAACATCAAGGAGGCGCACAGCTCCTCACCACTACCACAGCTGGGCCGGTCGGATCACAACCTGGTTCACCTCAACCCCTGTTACTGTATGTGCCTCTGGTATAACAAAATAACAAGCCTTGGGTCATGAAGGACATCAAAGCCCTACTGAATGACAAGAAGAGGGCCTTCAACACAGGTAACAGAGAGGAGGTGAAAAGAGTTCAGGGGCTGCTGAAAAGAAATCAACCTTAGTGAGGCCAAGGATAACTATAGGAGGAAGTTGGAGGGCAAACAGGATGATAACAACATGAAAGCAGTTTGGACTGGCATCCAGACCATAAGGGGCATCAAACCACCGGGGGAAGGGGAGTGGATGGAGATGTGGATAGGGATAATGAGCTAAACCAGTTTTACAACAGGCTTGACACAGTGGCCCCCCTACACCTGAGACCCCCACAGTGTGGCTTTCTGCAGACCAGGTGAATAAACAGCTGAATAACATTCACGCAGTCAAGGCTGCGGGTCCTGACGGCGTTAGCCCATGGGTACTCAAAGCCTGTGCCTCTCAGCTGTCCAGCACATATTCAATATGAGCCTGATGCTGCGGAAAACTGTGGAAAACCTCCTGTGTCCCTGTCTCTAAGTGCTCATGTCCCAGCATGTCCAAGGACTAGGCTTGAACCTTTCATAAATGTGTCTCAATAAATCCATTTAGTTAGATCCAGCACTGAATGTATCTTGTGATTATTATCAATTTTCGACGACGACAACAAGTCAACAACTATTAGCATTAGTTATTTCCTGGTTGGCGTGATTGGACATGATGTCAAACGAATGCCACGCACTCAGCCTAGTGTGACTTACGTATGACGAAAGCACCTAAGGGCTTGCACTAAAATAGCCCATAGAAATGGATTGGAGGTCATGGTGTTTAAAAAGAAAAATGCCAACACATGAATGTACGAGAGGACTGAGGGGCGATCGACAGCCAGAGAGAAGTCACCCATGGAGTCAGACAGTGATTCTGAGATTGATTCCAGGACAAAATTAGATGCTGTGGCCGATTGGACTATGAAATTCAGAGGCAGGAATTTTTTTAATTATTATTATATTTATCATACATCATCATTATTTGGGGGGGGGGGGGGGATTGCACCTGTGGCAGGGAGGGCGACGCACAAATCAGTCAGCAGCCCCTGTATATATATACAGTATACATCAGGATTATTATCGTGATATGAATTTCTTTCATATTGCCTCAGCCCTAAATCCAACAACTCCAAATAAAGCAGGCACACAAGTACCCAGAGCTCTTTCTTGAGGCACAATGAGACACATGACACAGTGAAACACATCACACACCTTGGGACATTTCAATGGCTTCAGCTGCACTTATTCTGCTCCTCAGCGTGGGAAGGAAATCAGGTGAAAGAAAAAAGAAAAAAAAGGAGAAAAAAAGCATTGTTTGTCCCCGGCTTGTCTCCCCTCGCAGTGCTCCAAGCCGACCGTCTAATTAGGAGACAACACTAGGCTGTCAGTAGCTGCTTCTGCCACCAAGGAACACCCACTCTCCACTTACTGTAGTCTCTCTCCTTTTCTTCCCCCTCTCTGTTGTGGTGGTGAAATAGGCCTGAGGATTGCTGCATCACAGCTTTTTAACAGTCTTTTTAACCGTCTGTAGTGTGGTGGTGAAAGAGTTAACCTTCCGTAGTGTGGTAGTGAAAGAGTTAACCTTCGGTAGTGTGTTAGTGAAAGGCTTACCCTTCTGTACTGTGGTAGTGAAAGGGTTACCCTTCTGTAGTGTGGTAGTGAAAGGGTTAACCTTCTGTAGTGTGGTAGTGAAAGGCTTACCCTTCTGTAGTGCGGTAGTGAAAGGGTTAACCTTCTGTAGTGTGGTAGTGAAAGGGTTAACCTTCTGTAGTGCTGCAGTGAAATGGTTAACCTTCCGTAGTGTGGTAGTGCAGGGGTTCCCAAACTTTTCAGGCAGCGACCCCCAAATAACGGTGTCAGAGAGCCGCGACCCCCACTTTGTGTGTAAACAATGTATGGTTGAAACATGCAAACGTTCAAACGCACACACACTAATAAGCATTGGAGGCTTTTAACCAGGACCGGACTGGGGAAATCATTCAGGCCAGGAAATATAGTGTAAAATATAGTCCCAGTCAGGCCACTTTTTAAGCGGGGGTCTGGGGGTCCCCCACCAGGACATTATTTGTTACAAAGACTTTATTTCCTGCATTCTGGTGCAGGATTTTTTTTATTTGTACCCTTTAAATGCCAGTGTTTGTGATGGCATCACAAATTATTGTTAAAAAACAGGCTAGCATATGTATGATTAGCAACAACACTGATTTTTGATGTTCTGTTTTTTTGTAATGTCAGATTGAAAAAAATACAATCTTTTATTCAACTTCAGCCCTGATCATAACACCACATATTGATTTTATAATTCTAACCCTTTAAATGCCAGTGTGTGTGATGGTATATATTTGCAATATATCAAATGCAAAGTAGATTTTTCTGGGGGGGATTATTACAGGCTAGCATGTGTCAATGATTAGCAACAGTTTTTTCCTCCACCAATCACATGCGGCTCCCTTTGTGTGTGTGTGAGAGCAAGAGAGAGATAGTTCTCCAACTTGTGTGAGTTGCAGTGATCTCCTGGTTGTTCCCCATCTAGGTTATCTAACTATTGCACTGCTGCAACTAGAAACACTGGCCTGGCCTGTTCTAAATTCAGTGGCCTGACTGAAAAAAAGATAAAATTTGAATTTGTTTTAATCATCTGGCGACCCCCCAACGGCGGCTCACAACCCCCACTTTGGGAACCCCTGTGGTAGTGAACGGGTTAACCTTCTGTAGTGTGGAAGTGAAAGAGTTAACCTTTCCACTCGCACACAAACAAATCAGATACGACACATCTTGAGATTAGATGAGACAATACCTGAGACCTAAAACACCATAACACCAGGTTGATGGTATTCCAGTTGTCTACTTCGTCAGCTGATCATTACAATAGAGAGCTAGAAGGGGGAGATGCCTACACCCGCATGAGAGCGGGCAAAGCCCTACCCGTCTGGGTCACGGTGGCAGCTATGTACACTCACTAGGTCTCACTAGGATTTACCCTGTGGACCCGCTGCCTGGCAGCTGTGTGTTCTCACTCACGGAAGCACCAGGACGTCTCTGTTTATGAACCACCTGATAATGTGCCACATCCAATTCTACTGCTACAGCTGTTATTTGGTCTCTTAAATCGTGTACAAAAGTATTTGTATTTTTCGTAAACAAAGTCAAAAGGAAAAAAAAATGCAATCAAGACATTTAAAAAAAGATCTAATGTGCAATCTGCCCCTATGTTAGACTGGCCATCTCGTTTGGATAAAGAGTGCACATTCATTGCAAATACATCACCTTCCGTGCATTGATCAGTAGATTTATCAGCTTATAATACGCATTTCATGTGGGCATTGCCATTTACTGGTTGACAAGAAGATGACAGAGGCCAAATGGGTAATAGCGAAATCTAAATCTACAAATATAAGGCTGTTCTGACAACACGACTACATTGATGTAACTACAGAGATTGATATAAGAGATTTGCTGAACTGAATCATGTGACACGTCTTGTGAGAAGGCTCAGGGTCCAGCCAGCAGGCCACCTCATCCTCTAGTCTAGGAGAAAGCTCAGGGTCCAGCCAGCAGGCCACCTCATCCTCTAGTCTAGGAGAAAGCTCAGGGTCCAGCCAGCAGGCCACCTCATCCTCTAGTCTAGGAGAAAGCTCAGGGTCCAGCCAGCAGGCCACCTCATCCTCTAGTCTAGGAGAAAGCTCAGGGTCCAGCCAGCAGGCCACCTCATCCTCTAGTCTAGGAGAAAGCTCAGGGTCCAGCCACTCAGCCAGCAGGCCACCTCATCCTCTAGTGAGGAGAAAGCTCAGGGTCCAGCCAGCAGGCCACCTCATCCTCTAGTGAGGAGAAAGCTCAGGGTCCAGCCACTCAGCCAGCAGGCCACCTCATCCTCTAGGAGAAAGCTCAGGGTCCAGCCACCTCATCCTCTAGTGAGGAGAAATCTCAGGGTCCAACCTGCAGGTCACCTCATCCTCTAGTGAGGAGAAATCTCAGTGTCCAACCTGCAGGTCACCTCATCCTCTAGTGAGGAGAAAGCTCAGGGTCCAGCCACTCAGCCAGCAGGCCACCTCATCCTCTAGGAGAAATCTCAGGGTCCAGCCACCTCATCCTCTAGTGAGGAGAAAGCTCACTAGAAAGCTCACACGACCAACCACCAGGCGGCGGTATTGAGGTGTTGCAGTCCCATTTAGCACCGGGGGTTGGGTGGATGAATTATGAATGCCATGGCGAAAAAATTAAATATTGATCTAAAAAACGCTGTACAGGGATGTTGGCGGTCAACGCATGGCGGGCAATAACGCTGTACAGCGTTTTTGGCGCTGGATGTGTTAACCATCCAGTCATGCCAGAACCCTCTTCGGTTCAAATAACAAACTCAGCAAGACCGACGGCTTCTCAGTTACAGTGGGTGACAATATTGTCACAAGAAAAGATGAAATTACCTACCTGGGTTCCATCCTAGAGGCTAATGTCTCCTGTGACAAAATGGCATCCAATGTAATAAAAAAAGTCAACCAACGAACTCGATTCTTGTACCGGATCTCCTCTCTGGTAAACAAGAATACCCTGAAGACTCTGGCAGGAGCACTCATTCAGGGGTACTACGACTATGCTTGCACCTCATGGTACCAAAGCACCTCAAAGGCGCTAAAAACAAAATTACAAACATCTCAAAACAAACTGGTCAGACTACTGCTTGACCTTACTCCTAGAACCCACCTCACCCCTGCCCACTTTGACAACCTAGGATGGCTTAGAGTAGACGACAGAGTACAGCAACTTGCAATGGGCCTGGTCTACAAGATACACTACACGACCAAGGTACCCATGTACATGTCAAAATACTTCCCAAAGGTCAGTGAATACCACGATCACAACACCAGAGGGAGCTCCACAAATCATGTTAAACCCAGATTCGGCTCAAATAAGGGACTAAACACGTTTCGCAATTATGCCACATCAATGTGGAACGCCCTACCCAAAGCTGTAAAGGAATGTGGATCACTACCCACTTTCAAAACCTCTCTCAAGGGACACCTACGGGAGACTGCAATTCAACACTGGCCCCTGTAAATATCCGAACCCAACCCCCTCCAATGTACAGTCATTTACCTAGTATGGTTTTGTCAATAGTCCAATGTACAATTTTGTTTGTCTGTACAGTGTCTCCCCCCCCCCCCCCCTCAATGTACAGTTTTGCTTGTATATACAGTGTGCCCCCCCCCCCCCAACCACCTCCAATGTAGATTACCCAGTATGGTTGTCAATATCCCAGTGTACCCAACCCCCCCCCACCCAACCTCCTCCAATGTACAGTTTCTACGTCAAATGTATATACTCCCTTTTCCTGACTCCTTCTGTATCACAAACAGTACTGTATTTGCAAATCTGGTATGTCATAAATGTATAGATGTAGCAGTACTGACTATCTGTATGTCATGTATGTCATATATGTCCTGATGAATTGAAAATGGGGGACCCTGATGTAAACAAGACGAAAGTCTTTCTCTGGTCTGCATCCCCTTAACAATTGTGTGTATTGAGCTGTACTGTATTGTACCCATTCTGCAATCTGTTAATAAAGTTTTCAATCAATCAATCAATGCGATCGAGTTGAATAGGTTCCAATATTCCAATCTAACAGTGAAGAGATATAAACAGGTTGTTTACCAATAAGGGCTTTAAAAATGAATAAATACCAGTGTTTGTTGCGCCTTTCTGTAAGAGAAGGCCAACCCACCCTGTCATACAGGACACAATGGTGAGTATCATATCTGTCACCAGTAATAAACCTAAGAGCTGAGTGATATGCAGAATCCAGAGGTTTAATAGTTGATGCCGCAGCATGCCTATAAATTACATCACCATAATCCAAAACTGATAAGAAGACTGATTCAACCATTCTTTTTCTAATAAATAGAGGAAATTGGATCTGTTTCTGTACAGGAAACCAATTTTCTGTCGCAGTTTAGAGGCAAGATTGTCCACATGGAACTTAAATGTAAATTTCTCATCAAGCCATTATGCAGTGGCAGAAACCTGTTTTCATGGAGAGAGTTAGATCTCTTTAACACACACACACATACACACACACACACACACACACACACACACACACACACACACACACACACACACACACACACACACACACACACACACAGATGAACAAACACACACACTCTCAACACCTGCTTTTTTATTATGTAGAATACGTTGTTTGTTTGTGTTGGTTTTGGAGCAGTGAGAGCAGAACACAGCTTATTGTTTACTAAGCTGTTTTTTGCACTGTTTGACTGACTATTTTACTGATCACTGAGAGCATTGACTTGGAGTGAAGTTGGTTCAATGTATATCAAAAAAAGATTTGGTCATGTTGCTGTAGCTTAGCTTGCTAAATATTCCTGGGAGTAGCTTCAGTGTAGTGAGGTTTAATTGGATGTAGAATAACTGCTAGCTTAGCTCACTACACTTTCCAAGTAGCTTGCCCAACACTGATGCTAATACCAGATATGGCTAAGGAGCAAGCCTTCCTCTTAACAAATTAGTGGCAGAGAGAGACAATTAATGAATGCATGAATGACTTCGTGGAAAAGGGTACATTGCTGTTGCATAGGGTGACCATATTTTGATTTCCAAAAAAAGAGGACATGCTGGCCCCAGCCTCGAGATACTTAATGATACTTTGCACAATCGAAGCGGGCATGGCCACCTTCATTTCACTATGTCTTGTGTACTGTACTGTATGTGACGAAAAAAACCTCTTGAATCTTGAATCTCTACTCAAAGTTTACTCAAAGATGCCTTTATTGTTTTAACATATGCTTGGAAACATGCACCCAGAAAAGCGGCAATTTTTTTTTATACTTGAACTTGAGGACTGCATACCTTTTTTGCAAAGCTTATCTTTATACATTATGCTTATAGCACATGCATAAGCCTGGTCTCTTTTGAAAGATAACATTCTGAAGTTTCGTACACAATAAAGAAAAATCACTTTTAGTGCTAATGAGTAACATAGGGCTGAACATGAGTTGAACTTGTGTACTCACGTTTTTGTGTAGTATAGTTGCAATATTCCAAAATAATATATATATTTTTTGTATAAGCTGTAAAACACCGCAAATCCATAGCCTGAAGGGACATGGGCCTGAAGGGACATTAACGTGTGTTGTCGGGCCTTACAAATACATTTGATTTAGATTTGATTATCAATAAGGTAGGATATCTGGAACACACAAACACACTATTTTTTAAATCACATGCCATGAAACTCTGGGACCTGGCTGAATTTAAGACTGCACAAATCATGTTTAAAGCACGAAACAATTCACTCCCGGGGAACATCCAAAAATTCTGTTATAGAGAGGGGGGTTACAATTTAGAGGAGAGTCTAACTTCAAGAAACAGGCTGTTCATTCAACAATGTATGTATATTTCAGTTTGTGGAGTGAATATGAGTTGCATAAGATAATAGAGTGTGAAGCAGTGGAGGCTGCTGACCAAATTATTAGGTGAAGCACAAATTATTATATTTTATTACATGGCGTTTTCACATTCGCCGAAATGCTTGCTTGTGATTGGTCAATAGCGCGCGTCAGAGGTCAGTTATCAGACAATAATGACCGCTGTGGGACAATAATGACCGCTGTGCGCCGCTGTTCGCAATCAAGCCCACTGACAAACACTGTTTCAGTGCAGCCAATCAGACACACCTGCCGGGCTGCCCGCGATAATAATAATCACTTTATTTGGGCTGACAGAGCCACAGAACAACTGCGATTTGTCAAATGAATTAGGTATATTGTTAGTAAGTTAGCCATGTAATAAGCGGGATAATGTATAGCTTTACTCGGTCATCATCGCAAAATAATTGACCTTCACTGACGTTTAAAACACCTCGCCGAGGCGGCTCGGTATTTTAAACTACGTGTCGGTCAATTATTTTGCGACAATGACCTCGTAGCTATACATTATCCCTTACATATATTAAATTATATTTTTTAAACATCCCTAACGCTGCAACACCCCCATTTCTCCCAGGTGTCAGGCTCCTCATTCGCTTCCATTCATTTTGGGGACCATGTTTAAATATCATCAATTTTTTTTACATAGGAAAACTTTTCTAATAAAAAAAATAAAAAATAAAATAATTAAAAAGAAAAAAAATATATATATATATATATATATATATGTAAATTAATAATAATTATGAATGATGAATTATGAGTGAATTTGTGTTTCACGTGTTGTCATAGAGAAACCTCCACTGGTGTGAAGGTATACTGAACTGTCTATCTGTATGTCATGTATGTCATGATGAATTGAAAATGGGGGACCCTGATGTAAACCAGACGAAAGTCTTTCTCTGGTCTGCATCCCCTTAACAATTGTGTGTATTGAGCCGTACTGTATTGTACCCATTCTGCAATCTGTTAATAGAGTTTTCAATCAATCAATCAATCAAGGGGGTAGGAATACATACGTTTACACTTCATTCTATACTCCTGCTTGTTTGTTTTTTAATCTGTTTATTACTTGTTTTTTATTATTATTTATTTTCAATTTATGTTCGAAATAAGATATTGTGTGAGTCTGGCCCCTCGCGGATCTCGCAGCTGTGCCCACACAGTGCAATACTCCAATTCAGCCATTGGCAATTCAGCCATTGGGTGGGTGGCACTGCTGAGCGGCCCTCACAGCGCGGCCGTCAGCGCGTGGCCCTGAGGCTCTGCAGCTGCATGCTTCTCCGGGAGTAATCTGGCGCGCCATGTAAAAAGTTGCACGCCTGACATATCGGCATGTAACTCGAGAACCGAGGCACGGATTTCGGCGATTCAGATGGCATTCGAACGGCAACAAATAGCACTTTAATTCTGTAATTTATATGTTCGGCGAAAAATGCAGTCCCGAGCCTTCAGATGCTCGCAAAGGGCCGTGAAACTGAAACTGAAAAACAATGAAACCCCGGACATTCCCATGAATTTATAAACCCCCCTCGGACGCCCCGGACAGGGCGTGAAAAGAGGACATGTCCGGGCAAAAGAGGACGTTTGGTCACCCTACTGTTGCATAACAAGCAGCATACATCTTATTTGATGGTGTCTGATGCTGGTGATTATTCAACAAAGCATGGCAAAGATTGTTATCAGCCGTTGGCCAGATTTGCCCGGGACATGAGCCTGATTGGCCACTGTGTGTATGTGTGCCAGGGAGCTGACACTGCTGCCCGCTAGAGTCATAACATAACGCTAATGTAATAATTTACTGCTAATAAAGAAGCATCATTAGGCAGCACCGTGACTGGCTCTCACGCAGCGGGTTCTGAAACAGAAATAAGCCACGACTAAATTGGATGCGACCAGGTGAGCTGAAGGCTCAAATAAAGCAGGATATTGGTTCGATGCTCGCCTCATCCGGAGCAGGGTGGATCACATTAGTGCAGCTGTGATTTCACAGATATATCATGAAAAGGACCAATTAAGAGCTGCCACTCAGGTCTCCGTCAGCCTTGCACGCTGTGCACTACACTGGTGCCAATGCCTCAGCTCAAAGAAGACTTCTGAAAGCCTCCCAGTCCAGCCCAGCCACCATCAGGCTATGGAGCTGTGGCTGATTTTTAATGTACAGTAATTATGGGCTTGATTAGTGTCCAAGCTGCGAGAGCAGGCCCAGACATTATCGTTAATGACTGCCAACCTCTGGAGCATGCCAAACAGCCCAGTTTGCCACCGACCAACGTCATGTGAGTAAGTGAGACCTCACTAATGCAGAGCCCAAGTAACTCAATGTATTAAGTTGGCAACGGCATAATCACTTTAGAGTATAAGATATATTACATAGAAACGTGATGAGAAATCCAAGTTGCTAATTAAAGGTGCACTATGCAGTCTCGGGGTAGGGAGATTTGTTTGCAGAACCTGCACAATACATTTACTGCAATTCTCATAATTATTCAATCTTGTGTTGTCATAAAATAAAACAAAATCATTTTGAGGCACTGTGAACCAAACATAAGCCTAGAATAATATTTGTTGACTAAAAATAAAATCGTTTTCAGGTTGCCTTCTAGCTTCAAACAGTGTCACAGGGACAGTTTGTTTATTCAGTAAATATACCTCATAATTCACTTTATTATTCACTTCTCTGACTCTCCCAAAAGACATGCACATTTAAGTTGTTCCGATTTAATAGAAAAGAGCCACAGAGTGCCGCAATGCATGAGGTAAGTTTGTTTATGCATGTTTGGAACAGAACGCTATTCAAATTTGGATACAACGGCTGCTAAGAGCATCTTCTCCAATAAAGTTAATGGAGGTCACTCACAGAAGAGCAATGCCAGTCATCATTATGTTACCACATTCACAGTCGCTGTATTACTCATCGCCACAGCACTCAGCTCTCTGAACCTCTCAGAACAAAACAAAAACAAAAGTAATCAAACAGGCTCGGGTTGTTTTGAGCCAATTAAAATGTTCAGCAACAACTAACCTGTTTTCCCGCAGGCTACATAGAGTACACTCAGCTTGGCATTTTTTAAACGGAGAGTGATTGGTTGTGCTCTTTCTGATAGCATTTTGACCTGACAGACATTAGATGGTAATGGTTTGCAGTCGTGACAGATTGGATTTGACTTCTCTATGCTTCTAGAGTTCTAATTTACCCACGATGCATTCCTACAACCTGGCTCTGTGAAAACGTATTCCAAATCTCATACCAATAAAGGCTGATTAAATGGAGCAAGCAGAGAGACATTAGGATAAACTATTGGCTAATGTTTCAAATCTCAGCTGGTAAGGTTCACCTTTTCACATTATTTTTAAATTGCTTACGTTTTATGATTTGGTAATTAATCATCAGCGAACCTCTCCCTCAACTCTCTTCAGTAATTACACCCACAGTCACCCACACATGCACACACAGACACGCACATACACACACACACACACACACACACACACACACACACACACACACACACACACACACACACACGTAATGTATATACTATATATATGCTGTATATCAGATCAGAGTCAGGACAGGACTTCACCTATATCACAAACACCTTCACTGAATACATACACAAGCAGCTGATGAAAAGCTGATGAATAATGTATCAAATGCTTAACACAATGGGGACGAACAACGGAGATATCCGTGTTTCGATTCCACCCGTTGTGGACAGAAGCACGGATAAATCCGTGGCAAGTTGTTATTGCTTTTATTCCATATTAATAACCTATTCAAGGTCGCGAGCGGCACTGCAGATTTACCCTACTCTATGAATTTGAGAAGGTGCAATACCGACCAGATCCTCTTAGGGGCGCTATCGCGATAATGCAGTGTGCCCTGTGGCTGAACGGATCAGTATTTTTTTTTACTTTCAATGTAGATTTCAATGAGCAGGATTCTAGATGTGCAGCATGTAGCTTGGATTACGGTTTGCATTGCAGATTTCACCATGCAATAAGGGGATTTATCATCAGCCAATGGACATATCGATCTACCAGATGGCGATCGATAACGGGGAAATGCTCGGGGGGATCCAACCGGACCACGGTAAGATCTTTTTCACGTAAAGTACATCCCTTGTTTTGATAGCCATCCAGGCGTTCGGCCTATGAGGCTAATGAGGCTAACGCGGTTATTGGTAATCAATAATCAGAAACGACGTCCCCCCCCCCCCCTTTCATGCATACTACATGCGTGAGGATCGTGCCGATCATATGCAGTTAGAGTTTTAACTGGAGCGTATCTATAACTGAAATGCCATTGGATTTAACGTTATTAGCTATTAGCCCATTATCTCGGCTTCCAGGAAATATACTAGACCAAATCCGGTATAATGCTTATATTCACGGCGCTATAAAATGAGAACGTATTGATGATTTTTTTTTCTTTAAGCCATTTTGAAGGGACGGTTTATGGTCTCAATTCACAATGAGAATGGACAGATAGCAATACTATAAAGTATAGATTTAGCTCTACAAACAGCCCCACGTCTGTTTACATTTCACGGTCCTCTTGAGATTAATTAGACTCATCCCAGTGGCCGCAAAAGTGTTAAGGGGTGATGCTGATGATGATGATGATGATGATGAGCGACAGTCTCCCATCTTCCTGTTTCACTCACTCACTGTTATCCCTCCATCCTGTCCCAGAAGGAATGTATCAAGTGGAAACTATTGGTGTGAATGAGTGATGTGAATGTGAAGACTGAAGCTTGAAGCTCTCTTCATCATCAGACAGACATATACACAGTACACACAAACACACGCGCGCGCGCACACACACACACACACACGCACACACGAACACACACACACACACACACACACACACACACACACACACACACACGCACACACGACAGTGGAGTCATGTCTACAGGCATAACTTGTCTCCCCTGGGGGGGTTATCCAGGGTTTACAGTAAAGTTATATGGAATACAATAGGCTAATGTATGTAGAAGTAAGCCTTACATAATGTATGAAACATTTGATCTAAATATAGCTAGATTCATTACTGTACTTCACCAAAAAACAAAGTTGATTTATTTCGCACATAATCTCACACGTGCAAAAACTGTTTTGCACGCAATCCTTGTGTTGTGATAATTACAGCTCCATGAAATGATGGGAAATGAAAAAATAGCAATACCCTGTCTTGTAGTAAATGCTACTGTACCTTATAATTTCATTGATCTGTAATGCACTCTCCTACTAAGGAATCTACCTTGCCTATTGTTAGAGATGGGAATCGAGAACCGGAACCGGTTCCTAATTGTTCGATTCCTGGAATCGCATGCCTCCGTGACTATCGATTCCTCTTATCGATGCAATGTTTTTCCGATAGTTGCACATTTTAAAACAATAACGTTAGCGCTGTGCATGCAGCCATAGCAGACTATTTGATTGCTTGACTAGGAAAACCTAAATGAAAACGAATGCTTTCACTGTATAAATATTCTCCCATTTCATCCATTTTAGATGATCACAATAGACTGAGGCTGCAGCTAGTGGTTATCGCGCACCTCAGGAAAATCCTTTCACGCTAGCACAGTGGGGTAAACTGACTCAGGAAAAGGTGAACGAGTGTCACCGAGCAGTCACTAAATTTGTAAGGGCTCGAAATTGCGACCATTTTGGTGGGGGCTCAACAATAAATGACAATCGGAAATGTCAAGTTGCATGTTGTTATTCTAACCAGCTTAGTTCTGCTGCATTTCCAATTTATTTATGTAAATTATACATTTATCAGGAATCGATAAGGGAATCGATAAATAATCGGATCGATAAGCAGAATCTATAATGGAATCGTATCGATAAAATCTTATCAATTCCCATCCCTACCTATTGTACTACCTACTATGCTAATATACACTCAAGACTGTAGCACTCAACACAATGTTACTTACCCTTATCTGCCAGAGTTGTACCATTCCTCCTGACTTGTTGTACAGAACTTGTAAGTCTCAGATAAGCGTCAGATAAAGGACTAAATGTACTGTAACACAACACACTATTTCAATGTCCCAGATGACATCACTGGTGGCAATATGCAAACTCATTTACGCTCAATAACTGTCAAACTAAATGAAATGTGTGAGATTATGTGCAAAATAAATCAGCATTGTTTGTTGTGCCCCTTTAACTAATTTCTTTAAAGCACAGTAGGCTAAGTAGGTCAACTAGGCCAAATGGCTAAGCAGCAGAAACACTGCAGAACAGAACATAAATTATAGGCTGATTATGTTACTGGGCGCCTTAAAAGAACACGCTAACATTTTGGGAAATCGTCTTCTCCAGAGAGAGATAAGAAGATAGATACCAGTTTTCTCTCTGTGCGTTCAGTAGAAAGCACGTTAGCCTAGCTTAGCACAATGAATGGAAACGGACAGTACCGGTTAGCCTAGGCATTGTCCAACTAACACCTCTCCCGAAGGCTAACCGGCCATGTCCGCTTCCATTCATTGTGCTAAGCTAGGCTTACATGCAGCCAGATAGCTTTCTACTGAACGCACAGAGAGGAAACTGGTCTCCTTGTCTCTCTCTGGAGAAGACGGTAAGCTAATTTCCCAAAATGTTGGCGTGTTCCTTTAAGGTTACCTCTCCCAAAACACCTATTTGGTAAATCTTAGATAAAGGTTTCAGCACCATGGAGAGCGTGTGGTGGGCGGGCCAGAGGTGGAAACCAGGTCACGCTTGGGCCGACTTCAGTATCTGAGATTTGTCCAAGACACTTAAACTTGGGGATTTGCAGCTCGATATCCCTCAGTAGTGTTTCGCCAATGTCACTCTCGAGAGTCACTCCCATCTCCATCACGTCCCTTTTTACGCCTTCAGAGTGCATCTTCAGCTGTAGCTCTAGACCGGTGTAAACTGAAAGGACCGGGCTGTAGTAACTCTCACCTGCCTGCAACAACACAATAGCTTCTTGGAGCGAGGAGGCACTGACAATCAGGGAGACACTGAGGATTTCTGAGACATTCATGTATTTCATTTAATGCTAGAATGAACAATAGTCTATTATAAACTACCAGAAGGGGGGGATACATCATATCCCCACTGGTGATACAAAAGCAAATGACCAGAGGTTGAGACGTGAAAAGCAGAGGTATGGAAATCCCCCACATCACCCGCCGGCAAATTGCACCATGCTTATAACACACAGCTCTCGTGGGGGGAGGGTGCCGATGCTCTCTCTCTCTTTATCTCTCCCTCCGTCCTTATTATTCTGCCACGCTGCAGTCTATCTCTCCTCCTGACGGCTGTCAGTGTGGCTGGCCGCCTCGGTCATCATCTCCCTCCCACTGTGTTTGGCCCTGCTGATCCCAGTCACATATCTCACTTTGTCTCACTGGAACTGCGCTGTAAACGGAAGGGGTGAAACGAATCGATCCCAATGACAATTTGACGAGATTGCAAGTATTTAGGCAACTATTGTAGGCATTGTTAAGTCGATTTTTACCACGGTTCAATTTGATTGAATTCAAACTTCTTCTTGGAAGCATATGACTATTCCCCAGGTTTCTCCCTTATTTTGATGTTTTTTTAATTAATTTTGATTAATAATGATTACCAATTTCACAGATCAGTGCAGCTGGATTCCCACATTAACATAAATGCATACACTGAATAATATTTAAACCCCTGTTTGGCTGCTGTCTGTATCTCTAACCAAAATATACATAATCACATTGCTATACCCATGATGCACTCCAAAGGAGTTTGGAAATGTTCATTTTTAAAGGGTGAGTTATGAATGTAGTCCTATTTCTTGTGCTATGGTGTCCATTGTAGTCCTTTCTCAGCACAATCCATGTTGTGCTCATACTGGTTACCTGCAGCTCAAGATAGTTAACCACAAACCTAATGCAAAGTCAATGGGGCCACACTCTGACATCTACTGTGGATGCACTGTGTGGAGTAGGTTTCAGCATTTTCTTTAGGCATTATACAGACTGGAGCATGGTTCACATTACTTTACATTGGTTTTGGCTAACTAGCCTGAGCTGCAGGTATCCAATATGGATTGTGAGGACCAATTTACTATATTATTGGTACAGTAAGTAGGACATAGGGCTAGGGGTTAACATTCTGAACTTAGCCTTTATTGTCTCCGTTTGGCTCCGTTTGGAGTGACAAGGATCCAAAGAATAATTGACCTATCTCAAACCCCTCCCTCTCTTATTGATCCTCCAATCACAATTGTTGCTTGTCCAAGGGAAGCAACAGTCAAAATACCCAACATCAACATCTGTAGATGTTAGGGATGTGTAAGGATATCCGGTTAGCCGGTTAAGCAGTCTTTTCAAATTAACCAAATATTCTTAACGGTTAAATAGCATATTTTTTTATATTATTTTGTATTACATTTATAGGGTATACAGTATACACATTTTAAATAAAGTGGACACATGAGACAGCACATAAGCCTGACAGCTAGTGGGCGTTTGTGCTGTGTGGTGAAATGAATATGGTAAATTATAAGTCCCATCATTGTGGGCATATCGTTTTTATGTATGTCTGACTGGTCAGGTCAGAAGATGCATCATTATCTCCACTGCACATGGCTGTTTGGTTTGGAATCAAGAGTGGGTGTCTGCATCATCATTTTCACAAACTCTGTCTCCACCTGTTCACACTACTATAACCTCCTTGTAAACATAGACGAGGTGTGTACAGTGTACTGTGGACGTGAGTTTCAGTCAGTTTTACAAGTGTTGCTACTAATGATTAAACTACAGTTATCATGCAGGCATGCTGTATTTTTGTAGTTAGCTAACATTATGCATTAGCAAGCATTGCTGTGTGGTGATGATGAGCAGCATAAGTCATGGATGATCGCTGTGTGTAGCCTAATTTGTGCATATGTCGTCTGGTGACATTAGATTCGATTGGTATCATCGTGTTGAGAGGGAAAGAGGGGACAACATGTCGGCTCAGCCTTGAGATCTTCAGTGAACCACCTCCTCTTTCTTTACTGTACATGACACAGGGCTTCTCCTCAGCCATCTTGGTGATTAGGAGCTGAGAGTTGGGCCTTGCTTATGGTTGGAAAGGAGGTAACCTGGGGTCAAACAACGAGCTCGGCAGAGGTAGACCAGGCCTGCCGCTCAACCGCTACAACAACAATGGCTTTTGCCTTATATATTCATAATATAACACAACTTAAATATATAAAAAAAAAAGATAAGATATTCCTTTATTGATCCCCTTGGGGAAATTCAGGCATCATAGCAGCATGGGGGAGGGGGGGGGTATATGTATGGGCATGGTAATAGTATTCCCATCCTATTAAACAGTATAGACATAATAGAGGCAATACAATTATAGTACAGTAGAAAAGTTAAAAATAGGCAGTGTAAACAATATAATTAACTATGAATGTACACATACTGTATGAGGAAGTAGGCAGTGTAATCAAGGTGCAGATGAGGGTCTGTATGCCCTATCAGTTATATTATGCATTGCAATAAATATGGTTACAATAAACACTAGAATCTAAATATATAGGGGGTGAATAATATCTGCCTGTTTTCTCTGGCTCTGCATTTAAAAACTGAGCTCTGAACTCCCATCACAGCAAGCTGTGAAATATCACAATAAGCTACACTTGGTTTACTCAGAATATTGCCTATTTACTGCAATCATCCTAGGCCACACGGTGCAGTTCAGATGTGCCAGAGGCATAATGCAAAGTTGGAGTGGGAAAACATTTAATTCTAGAAAGTAGTTACTGACATTCTTCTTATTTCTATGCAAAGAAGCTTGGTCGCGCCATGCATGGTGGTTCAGTAAGCATTTATTTTATTCCCTATTTTTTGTAAGATATAATTTAACCAATAGGGCATATAGACCGTCATCTGCACCTTTATTTACACTTTAATTCATTTACGTTTATCTTTCTCCTAGTTAATTATATTGTTTACACTGTTTATTCTTCTCATAATAATATATTCAGATCTAGTTTTATTGCCTATATTTATGTCTTTCTACTATTAACCTGGCCATAACTGTATCTCCCCTCCCCCCTCCCCCATGCTGCTATGATGACCGAATTTCCCCAAGGGGATCAATAAAGGAATATCTTATCTTATCGGTGGCGCTGCAGACAGAGGTCTCAGAGGTTTGATAAAGACGTGGTTCTCCGGAGCCCCCCCCCCCCCCCCCCCCCCCCCAACTTTCACTCTGGTGGAAAAGGGTTTGCAAGCCAACAGTATAACATTGTTGGCAGTACACACTTTGCTTTGGCCTTGGGTCTCAGGATATACTGAAGGTCGAACACAACAGTCCACTGCATGTTTGCCAGCATTCAAACCAAAAGTCAATTGTAATCTCCTTGAGTACTGTGTGATCTAAAGATTTCATTCTGCGTCGCAAAGTCTGATTACTGTAAATGGAATGAACCCTTGACCTCAAACTAATGCAAAGCCGCTCTCTGCTGTACACCACATTCATTTTATTCACATAAAATTCCTTACATTTGTAACGGAGACACCTTCCATCTTCCAACGCGAGACATGTGAAAGATGTTGGCAAAACGCCAAACCATAATATGTTTTGCAACCTACCTGGGTCCCAGAAGGGGTCTGCCTGGTCCTGTTCCACTTACCTCCTTTTCCCATCTGGCACCACATTAGTTCTCCCTACTACTCTCACACTCATTCCCTGCCTCCTGCCACCCTCGTGCCCTTCCTGTGTGACAGAGCACCTGGGGGCGAATGGCCCATTCCTTCCCCTTTCCCTGTGTTTCTGTTTCCCCCCCTTGAGTCTTGACCGTGTTTACAGACACTTTGCCTTCATTATGCCATCATCTGCACTCCTCCGCAGCCCTCGGGGGCAGGGCATCCAACACGTGCCACGACAGATCAGCTCCTTCTCTTGGCAACACCCCGAGAGGCTCCGCGCTCGGCGAAGTCTCAATTCACAATTACAGGCCTATATGTGCTAATTATCCAGTCGCTTGACAGTCCCCCTCAGCCACACAGCGGTTTTACTGGAATTACTACCAGTGCTTGTTAGTGGTTATGTTGAAGAGGCTTGGGACCCATCATTTTAAGCTGACATGAAAGAAACACTCTAATCTCCTACTTTGTGAAAACTGTAAACTCATTTAGATGAGATTTCCGTGAGATTACCACAAAGGAAATGCAGGTTATACCGGGTGCTTTATTCTCCCCTCTGGGTACAATGAGAGAATGAAACAAAGACGTGGAGAGGGGGTAGTATGGAATGGAGCACCTACAACACCTCCTTCTGAGAGGAGTGACAGGGAAGGGCCGAAAACGAGTGGAGGAAAAGTGAGAGCCTTGGAGGAGTAAAAGGGAGATTGGGGTGTGCCCACCGGGGATACAACCCAACCTGTAGTCTTCAGGAGAGACCATTAAGTAGTATAGATGCCACGCCCTCCTCCTGACCACATACCGCCGCTCTCGGGATGGGAGACACATAACCGATAGTAAGTAAAAGACCTGCTTTTAAACTCTTGCATGCGGCTGTCCATGCAGCCTGAGCTCCAATACCAGAACACAGTCCAGCTGCAGAGCAGGGATCAGAGCAACAGCTATGAAATGCTAATCAGTGGTTACGTTTCTTACTACTTATATGGGCTATGAGTACAAGATGGCGCCGCTACGTCCGGCTGCCTGTCTGTGCGCTCCGTCGAGATTGTGCTTACTTTTGTTAATATTTATAGTTTTAAGAGTTTTGTCTGTACCAACAGTAGGTGCATTTAATGTGTATGACCGTCAGTCACTTATAGACATCGGATTACGGGAAATTTACCGACTAGATTACTCCCTGGATCAGCTTTCTGAACCGCAGCAATGGCCTGTGGAGATTCTGAGGACAATGGGACCAGATCCTGACCCCAGGAACAAAGGAATCATCAGGCGGAGAGGGAAGAGAGCTGGGATCCGTAATAGACTGAGAACCAGACGACACCGAACGCCACTACCCAGTATATTGCTAGCCAATGTACAATCAATTGACAATAAACTGGACGACATCCGAGCAAGGATTCAATTCCAGAGAGACGTTAGAGACTGCAATGTTCTCTGCTTCATTGAAACGTGGCTGTCGCCAGGAATCCCAGATCACGCCATCCAACCGGCCGATCACTTCTTCATCCACCGCAAGGATAGAACAGCAGAGTCCGGCAAACAACGTGGAGGAGGTATCGTGTTGTGAAGGGCCAGATTAAACCGAATATATATATTTATTTATATATATATATTTAATTGTATTTGTATATTCTCTAATATTCCCTGATATCCCTTGTATATTCCTTGTACAATATGCATTGAATATCCATTCTAGCCTACTGAACATCCCATAATAGTCTCCATTCTACTATTGGTCGAGACCTTGGTGCCAGGCTGCCATACCCCTCAGACCCAGTTCAAACGTACCGCTCCACATGTACGAACAAGTCCTAGTTCCGCGTAGGAATCTGACTACCGCACCACTAATGGGACTATTTGTTCATAGTGCGTATATATACTGCGCTACTAAAGTAGGACTTTCTTTTCAGTCCAGTTTCTTACCCTCCAATAGAGTCACAGACGTAAAGCCTCCCCGCGACGCCACGTGTGGGAGTAAGGCCAAGTTCGCCTACCATCGGTATTGAGACATCGTGTATATTAATATTTGAATAGTCATATTTGGCACTATATCGTCGAGTTGGACGTAGTCTATTAAGTAGGGGTGCACCGATATGAAAATTGGCCACCGATACCGATACCGATTGTTCAACTAACACAATCGGCCGATACCGATACCGATAATTGTGGCAAAAAATAAGTATTTATAAATTTTTTTAATTTTTTTTTAATTTTTTTTTTAATTTTTTTTAATTTTTTTAATGAAACTACTGTATATTTGTATGTGTGTTTGTATTTGTAGGCCTCTTTACTTACTTAAAAAAGGAAACATCAAGAAATATGTTTATGGTATCACTGATCCCTCTCCCAGTATCGTCTGGCGGCCTGCAGAGGGATACTATTTTCTCAACCAGAGCTTTCAACCAATGCAATGGAACCATTCTGGCGGCCTGCAGCGGGATACTATTCTCTCAACCAGAGCTTTCAACCAATGCAATGGAACCATTTTGATTGACAGTCGATTCGGCCAATTACGCCACACCGCTAGCACCCACCTCCTGCTTACCACCAAGCGTTTATTCATTTTTCTACTTCGGGGCATGCCGCCATTGATCTGCTTGTGAGAATGCGAGTCAAACTTAGAACCACAACAAGCTAATACGTTAGCTGCCCGGCAGTGCCCGCCGACCAGCGCGCTCCACAGGATGGCCAAACGAGACACAATGATTTTACTGCAACAAATTTTATAATAAAACAAAGCCTTTCTATACATTTGTCTGGTTGAAAACTTTATTAACAGATTGCAGAATGTGTAGTTGGGTACGGAATGAGCAACGGAATGTAACCGAGCTATGCACGGCTTGCTTGCTATCTTCGGGTAAATACTATGCTGATGTAATTGAACGTGTAACTAACTATAATAACGTTAATGCCACAAAACGAATGTTTGTGTCATTTTAACAGCAGATACTTTCTTAAATGCCATCCTCCCGACAGAGCGGTGTTGATGGGGAGCTCTGATGGATTCGCTTGGTTGTGTTATTAACATTGAACAGCTAACCGAAAGCTAGGGTTAACTAATGTTAAAGGTTTAGCCATAACGTTACGTTGGCTAAAGTTGGGGCTATTCTTAATCCAGTAATAATGGCTGCAGACCTGCAAGCAAAGTACAGCAAGTTGGCAAAGGAGTATTCCAACGTAAATCACATTTTCACCAGTAACGTTAGTCTTCTGCCTCCCGGCTATGAACGGACTCGGAGTAATGCCTTGCTGCTATGGGTAATAATAATATGCTGATGTTATTGTCCGTGTAACACTAACTATATAACGTTAATGCCACAAAACGAATGCCTTGTTAATCATAAATAGTAACTTTGATGCAGTAGCTTGTGTGTGTGTGGGGGGGACGGCGGGCGTTGTGCAGGTAGGTCGCGAGTGAATTATTTTTTTTTGCCTTTTGACGCTACACAAATGGATGGTTAGTTATCGGCGACTGCTATCGGCACATTTGAGCTTATCGGCCGATAGGCCGATAGCAGTCAACAAGGCACTTATCGGCCGATACCGATACCCGACCGATATATCGGTGCACCCCTACTATTAAGCTAATAATAGTCTGTTAATATATAGTGCTTTGTGCGGTGAGAATACTACCGTAGTCAGTACCCCATCGTTTCGGGCAGAGAACTGGCTGCTTATCCAGGGTGGTTGACCCCACGTGAAGCTGCACCCGAGGAGCCCCAGAGCCGACGAGCGAGTGGACCTGTATACCGGATTATTCTACCGACGACAGCCCGCCTTCCCAGGCACGGATTATGCTTTGTATACTTTGATTATTCCATGGATAAAGACCCCCGACACTGCCGTGTGTTGGAACCCCCCCCCCTGGAGAGGACGCAAGGTGAGGAGACGCTCTGCAAGACGAGGTCGCTTCACGTCTCTCCCCCGTGGACCGGAGAGAGCCGGCCCACAAAGAGTCCACCTGCTTTCATCTGTGGTCCAAGGATCGCCGGCGCATTGAACGGCACTACAGTGGGTTCACCTGGGATACCCTTGGCCGGATGAGGCAGCCGGATTCTACCCCCCCCCCCCCTTCCTACTCCTGTCGGCTTACAAGCGACCGGATTAACCCCCCCTAGTGTGTCCAGTATATAATCATTAAAGTATCATTGCTGTTATTCCTTAAACTATTCCAGGTCGTATATGTACCACCTGCGCCTTCAGAGATTGGACATTCTCTATTGATATACCGACGAATACTCTTGCCATAAAAGTGCATACTAATTCCATTCATAAATGTGATTGATTTGATTAAGTGCTTGCTCTACACACCATCGCTGTGTAGAAATAAAGACCTATTTCTAATTCGTACATTTGTGTTGGATCCGTTTCATCTACGTGACAGTGTTCATCATAATATATTTATGCCGTGTACTGGGTGGCCGAATATTAAGTACAAAGGTAGTGGTAGTAAGTATCATATCTAGTAATACAGTCAGGGAATTGTACCCCTCAGTTACAATTGGTCCTTCGAGCCGGAGGGTAATTAGTGTAATATTAATATAGTGTTATTAATATTGAAATGGCCTATGATGAACACTCCACGAAACGATCCTCCTAACCAACGCCCGCAGCGCGAACGACGGCTCCCTCAGTACTTAGAGGCTTACGCTGTCAGTCAACAACCTAGTCTTCTACTAACAGTAAACGCGGTAAAACTAGAAAGTAAAAGTATGTCTAACCCCAACGCCCAGACTACCCCGACCATAGAGGCCCCTACGGGCTCTTATGTAACTGACCAAGTTCACGGTGGGGACCAGTGGGAACCAGACATGACTTCACACCCCGCCAGTACTGAAGAAGTAGTCCCCGATGAGTCCCGGGAGGAATACAACGCTACCGAGAGAGAACTCGGCACGGAAGAAGACGGGGAGAGCACCGTGGAGATAGAGCTCCAAGGCTCCGCAAGGAGTACCCCGAGGGAAGGCTCCCCTATACAACCGCCTTCTCCCAGCGAGGCAGAGAGGACCCTACAGCAGGCCTTCCTCATCAGCCTGAACGCCGCTGCTGAACGCGACCGACTGCAGATCCAGCAGCGGAGCGAAGAAGAGCATATACGTCTAGAACTAAGACGCATTCAGAGAGAAGAGAATGTGGCCCGAGACCGAGCAGACAGCCAGCGAGCAGCTGCTGGTGCTCTACGGGACGCAGAGCGCGACAGACAGCAAGCGCAACTAATAGAACAGCTGATCAGACGGACAACACCCTCTCCCTCCGCCAGAGGCTCCAGGAACTCGTCTAGACACACCTCCAGGGCGGCATCCCCTAGCCGAGTAAACAACCCTGAACTTGACCAACAGACGAGGCCTATACCCCCCACAGACCACCTCCCCCCACCGGTCCAAGCGAGACCTAGCAACCGGGAAGGAGCAGCATATCCTGTGGAGAGGCTAAACCAGAGACTACAAGCACTGGATGACCTAACTGAAGACGAAGAGGAAGAGGAGGAGAACCACGCCCGACGACAGCACAGTACTCTACCGGACCAGGAGGTCCGGTACAGCCCAGGCTATACTCCCGCGGAGCTGCGCTACAGACCCCCGACTCTATACACGGGTGAGCACGACGCACGACCCGCACCGAGGAACAGCACCTGGACAAGCAGGCCATGGTACACTGCCGGTACCAGCCCATACCAAGGAGCGGGAGGAGACTCGCCTAGGAGGCCTCTCCCCCAACGCTCGCCGATGTATCCACAGTCAGCGTCATACATTGGCCCGCCTATGGTACCCGACTTCACCCAAGAGAACCGGGCCCAGTATACGGAACTCCGCATGTGTCTGGAGACCATGTTGGTGGATGTATTGGATGAACGCCACAAATACGCCATCCTACTGAAGCACTTAAAGGTACCCCGCGCACATAATATAGCGCTCGCCTACGCGACTTCCACCACCCCATACACAGCAGCGCTGGTAGCATTGGACCAGAGGTATGGGCGCATATGGGATTACGTGATCCAGGAGATCCGACACATCGACCGCTTACCCCCAGCAATAGACAATCGAGCACTGGACGACCTGTCCATCAGAGTGCAGTCCCTGGTAGGGATGTTGGGAGCGCAGAGAGAGAAGGGGAGGCATGAACTTTACGCCAACTCAAATGTGGAAAGGATCTTGGAGAAGCTGCCGCCCGCTCGACAGGAGCGTTTTAGGCGACAGAGGGACCACCGAGACCCGAATGGCCCCGAACCGAACCTCCTCGATCTAGCAGACTTCCTGGCGAGAGAAGTCAGCAGCCTACGGCTAGATACATTCGGACGGAGCACCCCTGGCTCCAGAGAAGGAACCAGACGACTAAATGATGGAAGAAGATCGGTGACTGTGATGCACCAATCGGAGTCAGTACCGAGCAGCAGGAGCCACAGTACCCCCTCCAGAACGGAGAAGTGGAAGATAGTGTGCCCCTACTGTGAGAAAGAACACTGGCTAGCGCAATGTGACTCCTTCCCCAAGCTGAACGCGGAGGAAGCAAGTCAATGGATAAAGTCCAACAAGCGCTGTTTTCGCTGTGCGCGCTCACACATGGCAGCCGAATGCCGCTTAAAGAAAAGGTGCACCAAGTGCGATGGAGCCCATCTGGACATACTTCACGACAGTAACAGACGGCGCCCTTCACCCGCACCATCCAGCCGCAAAGCGAGCGTCATGTACATCGATCTCGCCAGCAGCAGTGGAGCCCGAGTACTCCTAAAAGTAGTGCGTGTGACACTAAGCTACCAGAATAAAGTCCTGGACACTTACGCCGTCCTCGATGACGGGTCAGAGAAGACCCTTCTGCTCGCCTCCGCTGCGGCCCAGCTAGGGCTGCGGGGAAGCGAAACCCAAATGACAATTCGGACAATAAGACGAGATTTGAAGACGATAAAGGGCGAGAATGTCTCATTCTCTATCGCAGCAAGCGGCCAGCCTGAGCGACGGTACCAGATTACAGACGCTTTCACCAGCCAAGAAATAGGACTGTCGCGGTACACATACCCCGTCGCCAAGCTGATGGAGAAATATGCACATCTGCGCAAGTTACCGATCCCGCTCATAGACAATGCTATGCCGACCCTGTTGATAGGCTCCGACCATGCAGACCTCATTGTCCCGATAGACCGGGTTCATACCGGACCCCGAGGCTGTCCTGCAGCAGTCGAGACCCGTTTGGGATGGACTCTCCAAGGCCCGCTCGCCAAATCTCTCAACCGAAGTACAGCCACTAGATGTCTCCACTCCCGAGTCACAGAGGGAGAAACCGCACTCCTGCAACACGTAGAGCGGCTATGGACCTTGGAACAAATGCCCTTTAAGAACGGAAAGAAAGACATTCGCTCTAAAGATGACATTTACGCCATTCACCTCCTCGAGACAGGGACCAAGAGAGTCCCGGTCAACGGCGTGTTGAGATACGCCACGCCACTCCTGCGGCGAGAAGGAATGCCTACTTTCCACGCCAAGACAGACGCCACAGAACGGTACCTGCTGAACACGGAGCGGCGCTTAGCCAAGAACCCCGCCCAAGAGAGTGTATACCGCGCTGAGATTGAGAAGCTCATCACAGCGGGACACGTCACAAAGATGGACATTAAAGAGGCTGACCAGACCACTGAATCGTGGTACGTGCCTCACCACAAGGTCCATCACAACGGTAAAGACCGCATAGTATTTAACTGCAGCTACCAGATCGGATCCCAAAATCTGAATAAAGAGTTACTGCCCGGTCCCACACTCGGCCCCTCCCTACTCGGCGTTCTACTCCGCTTCCGCCAGGAAAAGGTGGCCATCAGCGGGGACATTAAAGGAATGTTCCTGCAGGTGAGACTAGTAGAGGCGGACAAGCCCCTGTTACGGTTCCTATGGAGAGAGAAGCCAGGAGATGAGCACCCAGCCATCTACCAATGGGAAGTCCTCCCCTTCGGAAAGACGTGCAGCCCCTGCTGTGCTACATTTGCACTACAGAAACATGTAGCAGAGGACCCAGCAGCGGACGAAGAGGTCCGACACAGCGTAAAGAACAGCTTCTACGTAGACAACTGTCTACAAAGCCTTTCAACCCAGGAAGAAGCCGAGGCTCTCCTGATTAAACTCCGCGCCTCATTGATCAAAGGCGGCTTTGATCTCAGGCAGTGGGCCAGCAGCGATCCGCAAGTACTGCGCAGCCTCTCCTCCGAGGACAAGGCAGCCAGCAGCGAGACCTGGATGGCTACAATCCCGGGAGAAGCCCAGGAGATGACCCTGGGATTGGTGTGGCGATTCAAAACAGATTCGCTTCACTACAGACACAAGCCCCTGACTACGGAGCAGGGAAGGCCGGCGGCGGCGCCGACCACCAGACGGAGTGTGTACACAACACTCGCCCGACAATATGACCCGCTAGGATGTATTCTACCGTACACCACCAGGGCAAAAATGATTGTACGAGCATTGTGGGACAAGGACCAGGGCTGGGACGACCCCATTCCCGCACACCTTGCATCCACCTGGAGAGAGTGGGAGATGGAGCTCCACTCACTCCCAGGCGTTAATATGCGCCGAAGCTACTTCCCACCCACGGTGAGGCCAGAGACATGTAAAATGGACTTACACGTCTTCAGTGACGCCTCAGAGGTCGCATACGGATCAGTAGCCTACTTGCGGGCCCAAGAGAAGGGGGGAGAGATCTACACAGCATTTGTCCTCGCCCGCTCGAGAATAGCCCCACGCAAGCAACAATCTATCCCACGTCTAGAGCTCTGCGCAGCCCTAGCCGGAGCGCACCTAGCCACGCTCATCCAACGTGAGCTCACCATACCGGTGTCTAGAACAATCCTGTGGTCAGATTCCACGACGGTACTCGCCTGGATCAAATCGGACTCATGCAAGTACAAAGTCTTCGCGGAAATCAGACGTCGTTACTGGATCCTACAAGGAAGAGAGGCGGTACGACGCTTCCAGCGAACATGTCTAGACTGCCGCAAGTGGCGCGCGCAGCCCAGCATACCAAGGATGGCTGACCTTCCTCCATGTCGCCTCCGAATCGGTGACAAGCCATTCCACTCAACGGGTATGGACTGCTTTGGCCCGCTGCACATAAAGAAAGGAAGAGGAACCGAGAAGCGGTGGGGTATTGTACTCAAATGCATGACCACCAGAGCGATACACATCGAGCTTCTCCCGACCATGAGCACAGACTCATTCCTTATGGCCTTCCGTAGATTCACATCACGGAAAGGAAGACCGTCTACCCTATTGTCCGATCATGGGACAAACTTCAAAGGCGGCGAAAGAGAGCTGAGAGAGAGCTTCCAAGCTATGGGCCCAGAACTTAAGACCCACCTCGCTCCAGCACAGGTTGATTTCCAATTCAACCCCCCAAACGCACCCCACTTCGGTGGCACTTGGGAACGAGAAGTGCGCTCCATAAAGACAGCCCTGTACGCAGTACTTGGGGCCCAGACTGTGGCGGAAGAAGTCCTAATGACAGTCCTCACGGAGATTGAGGGAGTACTTAACTCGAAGCCCCTCGGATATGTCTCCAGTGATGTGGCGGATATCGACCCAGTTACCCCCAACACACTCCTGATGGGGCGGCTAGATCCCGCGTTACCCCAGACAATGTACCGGCCTGAAGAAGCGAACGGCCGACGAATGTGGAGGTACAGCCAAGTATTAGCCGACAAGTTTTGGAGCAGTTTCCTACTGCACTACCTACCGTCTCTACAGACCCGCCAGAAGTGGGTAAAGGAGAGAGACAATTTGACAGAAGGAACAGTCGTCATGATTATTGATCAATCACTGCCCAGAGCTATGTGGCCGGCCGGCCGCGTAAGCAAAGTGATCACCGGTGCCGACGGCAAGGTCCGAGCAGCTGAAGTGCTCGTCCAGGGTCGCACTTACACCCGTCCCGTGGCGAGGATCATAGAACTGCCCCGACTCCCAGACACAATCGATGATGACCATGACCCTATAACCCTATGACTTTGTGAAGTTGACTGACCCCTACAGCAAACCCTTATGTGTAAGTAGACAACGCGATTAATCTGTCTCTGTTTAACTGATTAGGTCTGGGACCAATCAGGGGGTGGCTGTTGTGAAGGGCCAGATTAAACCGAATATATATATTTATTTAATTGTATTTGTATATTCTCTAATATTCCCTGATATCCCTTGTATATTCCTTGTACAATATGCATTGAATATCCATTCTAGCCTACTGAACATCCCATAATAGTCTCCATTCTACTATTGGTCGAGACCTTGGTGCCAGGCTGCCATACCCCTCAGACCCAGTTCAAACGTACCGCTCCACATGTACGAACAAGTCCTAGTTCCGCGTAGGAATCTGACTACCGCACCACTAATGGGACTATTTGTTCATAGTGCGTATATATACTGCGCTACTAAAGTAGGACTTTCTTTTCAGTCCAGTTTCTTACCCTCCAATAGAGTCACAGACGTAAAGCCTCCCCGCGACGCCACGTGTGGGAGTAAGGCCAAGTTCGCCTACCATCGGTATTGAGACATCGTGTATATTAATATTTGAATAGTCATATTTGGCACTATATCGTCGAGTTGGACGTAGTCTATTAAGCTAATAATAGTCTGTTAATATATAGTGCTTCGTGCGGTGAGAATACTACCGTAGTCAGTACCCCATCGTTTCGGGCAGAGAACTGGCTGCTTATCCAGGGTGGTTGACCCCACGTGAAGCTGCACCCGAGGAGCCCCAGAGCCGACGAGCGAGTGGACCTGTATACCGGATTATTCTACCGACGACAGCCCGCCTTCCCAGGCACGGATTATGCTTTGTATACTTTGATTATTCCATGGATAAAGACCCCCGACACTGCCGTGTGTTGGAACCCCCCCCCCTGGAGAGGACGCAAGGTGAGGAGACGCTCTGCAAGACGAGGTCGCTTCACGTCTCTCCCCCGTGGACCGGAGAGAGCCGGCCCACAAAGAGTCCACCTGCTTTCATCTGTGGTCCAAGGATCGCCGGCGCATTGAACGGCACTACAGTGGGTTCACCTGGGATACCCTTGGCCGGATGAGGCAGCCGGATTCTACCCCCCCCCCCCCTTCCTACTCCTGTCGGCTTACAAGCGACCGGATTAACCCCCCCTAGTGTGTCCAGTATATAATCATTAAAGTATCATTGCTGTTATTCCTTAAACTATTCCAGGTCGTATATGTACCACCTGCGCCTTCAGAGATTGGACATTCTCTATTGATATACCGACGAATACTCTTGCCATAAAAGTGCATACTAATTCCATTCATAAATGTGATTGATTTGATTAAGTGCTTGCTCTACACACCATCGCTGTGTAGAAATAAAGACCTATTTCTAATTCGTACATTTGTGTTGGATCCGTTTCATCTACGTGACAGTGTTCATCATAATATATTTATGCCGTGTACTGGGTGGCCGAATATTAAGTACAAAGGTAGTGGTAGTAAGTATCATATCTAGTAATACAGTCAGGGAATTGTACCCCTCAGTTACATATCGCCTTCATGTTGAACAACAATTGGAGCGATCCAGCCAACGTGAAGGAATTATCGAACCACTGCTGCCCCAACCTGGAATATATAACCATCAAGTGTCGTCCTTTCTTCCTCCCGAGGGAGTTAACGGCGATCATCCTGGTCGGAGTGTATATTCCACCGCAAGCCAGCAATAGTGCCGCGCTCTCCAGACTCCACGACGAAGTAAATAGAATCCAAGCAGCGAACGTTAACGCCGCCATTGTAGTAGTGGGTGATTTCAATAGCGCCAATCTGAGAAAGGTTTTGCCTGACTTCTATCAGCATGTGACTTGTAACACCAGAGGCATTTTAGACCACTGTTACACGCAATTCAAGGGTGGCTACAAGGCTCATTCTGCTAGTGGCTTTGGTAAGTCTGATCACGCGGCCATCTTTCTTTCACCAAAATATAAACAAAGAATCAAGAGCACTCCTGTAGTCTCGCGAGAGGTGCATAAATGGGATTTGACGTCAGAGGAGACGCTCCAAGCTGCGCTTGAGTGCACAGACTGGAGCGTGTTCCGCGACACAGATAACATTAATGTCTACACGGAGACAGTGCTGGACTTTGTTCGTACTTTGGTGGAAGAAACAATCCCCACTACCACAATTAGAGTTTACCCTGTAGCTCTCACCTCCATAGCCATGAAGTGCTTTGAGAAGCTAGTAAAGGGCTACATCTGCTCCTCCCTCCCCATCAACATGGACCCCCTGCAATTTGCATACCGCCCCAACAGGTCCACGGAGGACTAGGGATGGGTACCGAATTCGGTACTTTTGAGGTACCGAACCGAAACACGTCGGTACTACCGAGTATCGAATCAAGTGAGAAACCGAAAAAAAAATAAAATAAAATAAAAAAAATATTTTTAATTAAATTTTTTTATTTTTAACTTTTTTTTCCTCCATGTCAACATTCACACGCACAATATATGCTTACCTAGGATTTGACTTGATTCAACAACAAAGCAGTCAGAGCAATGACAAGCCGAAAACTGTCGAAATTGTAGTTATTTGAAGTTTGGATTTTCTTTTTTTACGACTGAGGTAGGTAAATTAAATTTCTTGAAACTAAAGTACCGAAAAAAGGTACCGTTGGGTACCGGTATCGATTCACAGGTACCGGTACCGGTATCGGTTCAAATGTGAAAGGTACCCATCCCTACGGAGGACGCCATAGCCCATGTGCTGCACACAGCAGCATCACACCTGGACAAGAGGAAGGGGAACTATGTGAGAATGCTATTCATCGACTACAGCTCGGCATTCAATACCATAGTCCCCTCCAAACTCATAGCCAAGCTCAGGGACCTGGGCTTGAACTATGACCTCTGCCAGTGGGTCTTGGACTTCCTGACGGGCAGACCCCAGGTGGTGAGAGCAGGCAACTGCACCTCCTCATCCATCACCCTCAACATAGGGGCCCCCCAGGGCTGTGTTCTGAGTCCCCTCCTCTACTCCCTGTACACACACGACTGTGTGGCTCAGCGGAGTAGCAACACAATCATCAAACTTGCTGACGACACAGTGGTGGTGGGCCTGATCTCTGCCAACGACGAGAGGGCCTACCTGGAAGAGGTCAAGGTCCTGGCGGGATGGTGCCAGGAAAACAGCCTCTCCCTGAACGTCAGCAAAACAAAGGAGATGATTGTGGACTTCAGGAGGTCGGGGGTCAAGGACTACAGCCCCCTCAGCATCGACGGGGCACCGGTTGAGAGAGTGAACAGCTTTAAGTACCTCGGAGCCTACATATCCGAGGACTTGACATGGACCACACACATTGACAGTGTTGTGAAGAAGGCACGACAACGCCTCTACTTCCTCAGGCGCCTAAGGAAGTTCCAAGTCAGTCAGAAGATCCTTAAGAACTTCTACTCATGTACAATAGAGAGCATCCTGACTGGCAACATCACCTCCTGGTTTGGGAATAGCACTGCACAAGACCGAAGCAGACTACAAAGAGTGACAGGTTCAGCCGAACGCACAATTGGAGGGGGGCTCCCCACCCTCCAGAACATTTACAACAAGCGGTGCAGGGGCAAGGCTAAGAGAATCATTAAAGACTCCAGCCACCCGAACAACTGCCTCTTTGAACTGCTGCAGTCAGGCAAGCGATACCGGAGTCTCAAGGCGAGCACAGAAAGACTCAGAAGAAGCTTCTATCCCCAGGCCATCAGGCTGCTCAACGAACAATGAACACTACACAACAACCATCAAACGCACATAGCACACACATCCACACGCACACACTCACTTTAAACAAACACACTGTAGCACCCACTCCCCACACTTTATAGCACACACTCACTTTAAACAAACACACTGTAGCACCCACTCCCCACACTCTATATTTATTGATGAAGGATTGCACTACAACTCGTACACCTTACTGTAAATTGTACCTAAATTGTACCTCATCCCATTTCTGCTTTGCACTATATAGTATTGTACATTAGTACACTGTATACTAGTATTGTATATTATATGGTAACTCAGTTACGTCTATTCTGCATCGAACATTGTACATATGTCTATACTGAACACTGTGACCTCATTTTCTACTTCTAATTTACATGCTATACTATGTTATTTGATACTATCTTGTCTAGCACAGTCTCTGGAGCGTAACAGTAAGAAGCATTTTGTATGAAAGTATTCTGTACTTCTGTATGACAACTATTAAAGAAACTTGAAACTTGAAACTTGAATTTACTGTGAATGTGAGAACAGCTTGTGGAGAAGCTCGCAAAAATGCAACATTCGGTTGGAAATGTCGCCAAATTTCCCTCGTCTCTGGTAATTAGAGTTGCTGTTTGGGAGAGTCTGTTTTCTGAGGAGGCTCTGTTTGATCTGGGGAGATGCTGTCTTCTGAGGAGGCTCTGTTTGATCTGGGGAGAGGCTGTCTTCTGAGGAGGCTCTGTTTGATCTGGGGAGAGGCTGTCTTCTGAGGAGGCTCTGTTTGATCTGGGGAGAGGCTGTCTTCTGAGGAGGCTCTGTTTGATCTGGGGAGAGGCTGTCTTCTGAGGAGGCTGTTTGATCTGGGGAGAGGCTGTCTTCTGAGGAGGCTCTGTTTGATCTGGGGAGAGGCTGTCTTCTGAGGAGGCTCTGTTTGATCTGGGGAGAGGCTGTCTTCTGAGGAGGCTCTGTTTGATCTGGGGAGAGGCTGTCTTCTGAGGAGGCTCTGTTTGATCTGGGGAGAGGCTGTCTTCTGAGGAGGCTCTGTTTGATCTGGGGAGAGGCTGTCTTCTGAGGAGGCTCTGTTTGATCTGGGGAGAGGCTGTCTTCTGAGGAGGCTCTGTTTGATCCTAGGAGAGGCTGTCTTCTGAGTGACTCATCAAGTGTCATCAGGGTTTTTCAGCCGGGTTTGTTTTTGTTTTCAGAGTCAATAATTTTTTAACCAATTTAATTTGATCACTTGGCACAGAGCCTGAAATCATTCCTGCCTGTTGATTCTAGCCCTCCTTACCCCTGTTAGCTCTGACTACATCAGGGATGGAATGTTCCTAACTTTAATTCTTGGAAAACGTTATGGTTAGGACTGCTCTCGCACGGAAGGCACTTTGGTGGATAGTGAATACTGACTACACAGCCTAGGCTACATACTGTACATACTAGGTGAGGTGCGACCAAACTCTAGCTGATGGACATCGCTAAATTGGACACAAAATACAGCAAGGAGTGATCTCTATTTTAGGTCGGAGTTAGGGCATGCGGTCTCCAGTAAGGTTAGGGTTAAGGCCGGTTAAGGCTTAGGTTTATAAACAGTGTGGTTAATGTTAACGGTTATGTTTATAAACGGTGTGGTTAATGTTAAAGGGGAACTATCTTATAAATGGCCTTTTTCAGTGTTTAGCATTGTTTCCTAGCTATGTGGACTTATATTAATATGATCTATGTCTCTAATTCTCATATTGGCGCATTCTTCCAATTCTCCTCTCACAATATTCACCCTCACTGAACTGAGTCATCTGAAAATTTGCTGATTTGTGATGTCAGAGAGACACCGCTGCATGATAATGTTCAGGCGAGGCAGTGGTTTACCATTGTGGTTGGAGCCCAGGCTCAAAACGGCTTAACACTTTAGTTGCCAAAGGACGAGTTTAGGCGTCCTTCCCCGCCATGCTCAAGTTGCCGAAGACGCCGTAACTCGTCTTTGATATCAATATTTCAAAAATCTGTGATCGGAATCATATTTCCTTTCCGGGGCCCTGAGACACAAGTGTGATCTCCTCTCAATCCTCTAGCGGTTCAAGACCGCCATCTGGTGGCCGATCGGCAGATCGAAAAAACGGATGTTACCTTTAACCCGGCAGGACTCACTCCATATGTGGTCCGGGCACTCGCTAATGTGAACATCGATCGCTGCAAATAACTCGAAAAAACAACATGATTTGGACGTATATATTATTATACAAACTGGAAATGGACCGGGTATTTCAACATCCCATAATGGAAAACTGTCTACCCCACGCTGATCGCCCAACGGCCCGCGGAGACTGGGGTGAGTTTTAGTGTGTAATATTACCGTGTTCGACACTAACTGCTATGATGAACATTTGACCCACATTAGATGAATGGTAAAACGTTGCCCACGGAATTATAAACGATCCCATCCGGTCAATATCAGATGATACGTAGAAACTTCTAGAAGTACGTCCAATTGAAATTTTTGATCTTGCACAGATTCCTACCAAACTGTATTTCATCATCAATATAATGTATTTGGGGCTATAAATCACGTTCTGGAGAAAGCTGCAGAAAGAGATGAAAACATACTTATACTTTAGATCATATTTTAGTATGAATATGTGAATGAAAAAGTTTAACGTTGCTACACCATGAACAATACATATAGGACCTTGAATGGGCCCTAATAATGGCAATCTAGCAATAGAATTAAAAAAGTTATAGCCCTGCAAAGAAGGGGAACTTCTCCATGTTAAATAGAGCTGGCAACGGATGGTATATCATGAATTTAACCTTAGGCAATCAAAGTGTTAAGATCTTGAGGTAGAAAAATGCTGTTTTTGAGGACTTGATTAGAAATACAAAACAATGAATTAAAAAAAAAAAATTACAGAGGTGTTCCATAAACTCACAGGAATTGTGTAAAAGTGCCCAAATAGTGAAATAAATAGTAAAATAGTTCCCCTTTAAGGGTTAGCTTTATAAACAGTGTTTTTATATTCAGCGCCAGTCACGAGTAAAGTTGGGTTAACTCGCCAACCGTTCAGCGCCAATCACGAGTATAGTCAGGTTTTAATCGTTATTTCTTTTATTAGCTATATCCATAAATGTTTCATCCATCCAGCCTGATGTTATCATTGGGAATGGGTCTGAGCTCGCAAAAGGGCAAATACCGCCGCCTACGCCTTCCAGCCGGTATTGCACTCTATTAGAAATGGTGTAGTTTCTTTTCTGGGCCGATCTGAGCCGTGCGGGCGGGGTTTAAATACTCCGGCAGGACCAGCGTTTACAACGTTACATCTGCGATGCTGCTGCCCCCCCCCCCCCCCCCTTCATATGCAATGCCGGGCAATGTGGGACAGACCTCCACGAGCAGTATTTGGAATTGCGATCAGATAAATGGATTATTTCTTTTCCATTACATCAGAGACCAGGTAAGGACTCTATATATAAAATCTTGCGTTGATCTAATATTTCTTTCTACCCCGATCGAAGCTGTCTGTGTGTGTGTGTGGCTGTTTACCGTTGAGTGCAGGAGGTGGCAGGGGGAGCGTCGCGCTACGAGGGCCATTTCATGTATGCACGAGGAAGGATAATAATGATAATCTAGCGTTGATTTCAGGACGATTCGATAATCAGGCGAAAAATGACAACGTGTTTAGTGTATTCCACTAAAGGGCTATTATCGTGTCTTTTCCTGGGATTACTAAGAATCACCAAAACTATACTCATATACAAAACGGTATGAAAAAACAATCTGTTTTGTGCATGTTGACTGGAAACAACTCACTGACAATTGACGGGTGTATTAGACCCATAGCTATAATATAGGATATATTTTAAGCACTCGCAAATCTCGCAGTCTCCCCATTGATTAAAGCAATGGCGTTCTGGCGCCCCCTGGCTCATTAAGCGATGGCGCTGAATGAGTTAATGTTAAGAGTTATGTTTGTAAACAGTGAGATTAAGGTTAAGAGTTGTGTTTCTAAACAGTGAGGTTAAGGTTAAGAGTTATGTTTCTAAACAGTGAGGTTAAGGTTAGAAGTTATGTTTCTAAACAGTGAGGTTAACGTTAAGAGTTATGTTTCTAAACAGTGAGGTTAAGACGGAAATAAAGGAAGCTGTCATAAGGGTGTGTAGTCCTATGAACGAGGAGACCCAGGGCTTTCGGTGGGCTTTCGAATTTCATAAAACTACACTTCCCAGCTCACGCCAGCCCCTGTCAATCATCTGACTTCCAGCATGAATTCCTTTTTTTAACATTTATTTTCGGGGTCATATCTCATGGGTTGAACAAACCTGAACGTTATTGCCATACAATGCGTTTCTTTACCTTTCTGTGAATGTCTAGAAATAAAACGCAGCTCAATCAGATGAAAAATGGCGGAGCTATTTACATTACAAAAAAGTAACTGTACTTACAGTAGATACGGGTTAGGTTTATAAACAGTGAGGTTAAGGTTGAGTTGAGTTTATTTTATCTCGAACAATCAACCATATAAAAACACAATACAAATTATAAACTAAAGAAACTGAAATCTGAAATCATTCTTCATTAAATGATAAACAAATTAGTTTGAGAAGGAGCAGAATGAAGCAAATGCTTATCTAGTACTGCCCCTTTCTCACATACATAAACAAAATCTCTTACAAACCTAAAATAACAAACCAAATAAACATACAAAGAAAAATAATAATAATAAAAAAAAAAGGTTAGGGTTAAGGTTAAGTGACAACCCAAAGGAACAGAAACCCCTTCCTGAAATCTCCTGTGTCCCTTCTGGACAGCCTAATGTCCGGGCTGATGTCCGGGCCTCCTGGTTGGGGAGGAGATGGGTTGAGAGCTGCCTGGGAACACAGCAGGGCTGTTTGTCCTTGGTTCACCCCACAGCGTTACGGGAGAGCCGTCATCACGTACACCCAGACCCAGCCCTGGAGTGACAGACCCCCTACAGCTGAATCTAACAAGCAGCATGAATGACTGCCTTTGTTAATGCTGTGCTTGTAATTAAGAACACCGGATGCTCTCTCTCTCTCTCTCTCTCTCTCTCTCTCTCTCTCTCTCTCTCTCTCTCTCTCTCTCTCCACATGTGCCCGTGCCTGTGTGATTATGCATGTATGTAGTGCTGACACGTCTCTCCCCATTTTACACGGATCAATCACAATGCCAACATCACACTGGTAGGAAGGAGAAAAAAGAAAAAGGAATGACGGACGCATTGTTGCCTGAATTAACTCATTCCCTGCCAACAACGATTTAATATGTGTTTGTCCGCCAATCGAATAAGGCCAACCACGTATATATACGTTATTTGATCGTTATTTCTTTTATTAGCTATTTCCAATCGTTATCCATCCAGGGAGCCTGTGTAACCATATGGAATGAGTCTGAGATCGCAAAAGTCCAATACCGCCGCCTGGTGGTATGCGGCCGATGTTGCACTCCCTTTGAGTCTCTGTGTATGTGGTTGTGCATCATTGAAATTCATCCGGGCGGAGTTTTCGAGTAGCCTGGACCGAGGGCTCTCCCCGATCGCATTGAATAGTTTTCGGGACCACCGATTTATTATACTGTGGTGGGTTATGTCGTGACCCAAATGGACATACGATCTAACAGATGGCAATCAAATAATTGGAATATTCTTTTTGGAATCTCATCGGCCACAGGTAAGAGCAATTTAACGTCAATTTCAGCTCATTTAACGTCAATTTCAGCTCAATTGTGCCTTGTTTTCATAGCCATGATTTGTTTTGGGGAAAAATAGGACAAAAAGCTTGTTTAATAAACCAGAGCCCACGGAGACGTCCCTGAGACATTTTGACAACCGAACACTCGCTTCCTCAGGACGCATCGCCGCTACGAGAATTGATTACGCCTCAAAATCTATGGATCTCAGGGAATGCATTCCCAGTGTCAGAAACATTGTGTCTGTTACTAGGCTTGAGTAAATTGTGATGAAACAAAGGAGAATATAAATTATGATTTTTCTTTGCATCTTTGACGGAAAATAACAACCTGCTAAAAATGTCCAGACATGAAAAACTGCCACTAAGCTTGTTCAGCAGCTTCTTGATTGAGATCACGTGTAGCCTACATCTTAGCAAATAAATAAACAGAAGGTTTTCTAGATACAGTACTGAATTCTGCCATCTGGACACATGCAATTCGAAATATTATTATAGCCTATAAATTACCTTATTATAGCCAAGTTGCACATCTATGGATCGGGCCAAATCTACTCTTTCCAATGACAGAGTTCAATTTGGATTTAGTATCACCAGGCGTGCAGCAAGAACCGTGAATTAAATCTACTGTAAATCTTTCTTATTATGGAGACTGGTCCGCCATTTTGAATCGGATTGCAATGCAAATCTTAGCTAAACGTTCACAGAAAGGTAGATAAACTAACTGCGTTCTAATTTATGCCAATAATGTTCAGTTTTGTGGTAGATAATCCCGAAAAATAAGAGAAATAAAAAAGACCTAAGTTCATCTCATAATGACTACAACAAAATGGCCGCTCACATTTATTTCCTGTCGAAATTTGATAGCTTATGAATACAATTCCTGAACTGATATTTCATTAATAACACAAACAAACATATTGTTGAAAATATACACTATGACTGCTGTTTTGACAGGATTAGGGCCTTTACTCTTGGCTACATAAAAAAATCTACTTTTATTCATACAGTCTGTAGACATGGATTTATGGCTTGGGTCCGGTATCGGACCCGCCAGGCTTAACCTCTTAAGCCCGACGAGACCAGTACCGGTCCCAAAATTACACCACGTCATAAATCAATCTCTCCAGACTGTTTGACAAAAGTAGCGTTTTATTGTTCAAACGTATTCAAGCATAAACATCATAACCATGTCACAACAGCAGTTCTAATGTATATTATCATCAATATGTTAGTTTACCAATAGGTTAAAGTGTTATTAGGTAGATTTAAATTTTTGTTTTGGTCTTGTTTAGTTCGCGAAAGTCGACCATTTTGGAAAATTTGAACGTCGGGAATTGTATTTCTTTGCGGCCATTTTGTAAAGGACACAGAGAGCTTTCGATGAGCGTTGGAATTTTTCCGAACGACACTTCCAAAAGCCTCTATGGGGTTTCAAGCTAATTACTTCTGTATGCATTTTTTTTATATCTCTTATTATTCGGGATAATAAACCACAACACTAGTTATCGACATATATTGAAGCGCAGTTAGTTTCTCTTCCCTATTTTTAGCATGTAGCAACAATTAGATTTGAAATTAGTTTCAAAACGGTTGCACCCTGATAAAAATTAAAAAGCTACTGTACATACAGTAGATTTAATTATCTGTTCTAATGCACGCCTGGTGATACTAAATCCAAATATTATTTTTTTTATGTTTTTTTTGTTTGTATTGTTTTATTGACATATAGTCCATTCATGCTGAGTGAATCAGTTCCCCCAGCCACATTTGTGTATTAAATTTCTTTTGGGGAATTAACTGATAGAAAATGTATCGAAAATGTATCGAATCAAATCGTGGTCAAATGAAGAGATTTCATGATGCATTGAATCGTTGCCTGAATAATCGTAATCGAATCGTTGTGAGGTCGCATCGTTACACCCCTATATATAATATAATAATATTTCAAATTACATTGGTCCGGATGGGAGAATTCAGTACTGTATCTACAAAACCATCTGTTTAATCTTCTTCCCTATATTTATTTGCTTAGATGTAGGCTACACGTGATCTCAAGAAGGTGCTGAACGAGCTCAGTGGACGTTTTTCATGTCTGGTCATTATTAGCATGGTGTTATTCACTGTCAAAGATGCAAAAATCATAATTCATATTCTCCTTTGTTTCATCACAATTTAAGCAAGCCTAGTTTTCAAGTTTCTTTAATAGTTGTCATACAGAAGTACAGAATACTTTTATACAAAATGCTTCTTACTGTTACGCTCCAGAGACTGTGCAAGACAAGATAAGTATGAAATAAAATAACATAGTATAGCATGTAAATTAGAAGTAAAAAAAAAAATCACAGTGTGTACAATGTTCGATGCAGAATAGACGTAACTGAGTTACCATATAATATACAATACTGTGCAGTGTACTAATATACAATACTATATAGTGCAAGGCAGAAATGGGATGAGGTGCAATTTAGGTACAATTTACAGTAGGTGTACGAGTTGTAGTGCAAATCCTTTATCAATAAATATAAAGTGTGTTTGTGTGATCTAAAGTGTGGAGAGTGGGTGCTGCAGTGTGTTGTTTGTTTAAGTGAGTGTGTGCGTGTGGGTGTGTGTGCTGTGTGCATTTGATGGTTGTTGCATAGTGTTTATTGTTCGTTTAGCAGCCTGATGGCCTGGGGATAGAAGCTTCTTCTGAGTCTTTCTGTGCTCGCCTTAAGACTCCGGTATCGCTTGCCTGACCGCAGCAGTTCAAAGAGGCAGTTGTTCGGGTGGCTCGAGTCCTTAATAATTCTCTTAGCCTTCCCCTTGCACCGCTTGTTGTTCTGGAAGGTGGGAAGCCCCCCTCCAATTGTGCGTTCGGCTGAACGTGTCACTCTATGTAGTCTGCTACGGTCTTGTGCAGTGCTATTCCCAAACCAGGAGGTGATGTTGCCGGTCAGGATGCTCTCTATTGTACATGAGTAGAAGTTCCTAAGGATCTTCTGACTGACTTGGAACTTCCTTAGGCGCCTGAGGAAGTAGAGGCGTTGTCGTGCCTTCTTCACAACACTGTCAATGTGTGTGGTCCATGTCAAATCCTCTGATATTTGGGCTCCGAGGTACTTGAAACTGTTCACTCTCTCAACCGGTGCCCCGTCGATGCTGAGGGGGCTGTAGTCCTTGACCCCCGACCTCCTGAAGTCCACAATCATCTCTTTTGTTTTGCTGACGTTCAGGGAGAGGCAGTTCTCCTGACACCACTGTGACAGGTTCTCTACCTCTTCCAGGTAGGCCCTTTCGTCGTTGGCAGAGATCAGGCCCACCACTACTGTGTCATCAGCAAATAATAGACACAATATTCCTGACACTGGGAATACATTCACTGAGGTCCATAGATGTCCCTAGATACCAATAATATGCAAATGGACCTTGTAGAAGTGGAGCAATATTCCATTTACTTAGGTATGTATTTTAGGCGGATTTTTAGAAAATAGGGCTCCAGGCTTAAGAGGTTAAGGTATTTTGTTTTTCATGGAGATCTTGTTGTGTTTTAAATAAAGATGACGGTCATCAAAATCTTTATTGTATAATATATTTTTAAATACAGATGAATAAAGTAAAACAATACATGTATTATTATTATTATTATTATTATTATTATTATTATTATTATTATTATTATTATTATTATTATTATTATTATTATTATTATTATTATTATTATTATTATTAGTAGTATTATTAATAATCTTTTTAAGTACATACACAAACAAAACCATTTTGGAGGGCACTTTGTAAGTGGCCTCTCTAGCCCCCCCTGTTGGACCCTTTGGGTGTACACGTGCCTCCCGAGTCCCTATAGACCACCGCAACACTTCCGGGATTCTGAAATCGGGGAGGAGATAGCGGGGGAGCATATGAATGAATGTGGATGAGAGCCGTGATGTAAGTGGTTGCAGATACGGCTGTGGGGGTGCTAATAGACTTTTATTTTTCCAATAGACTTTTATGCGCCTCAATCTCCTGAACACGGCGCGACCCATTCCTAATCGATCAGAACTAAATCGGCAGAGAAAAAGCCCATTTTAAAGCACCTATTCCCCCATGCACATGCGCAGATTGCCCACGGAGTCTGGACGACGTGAGATGACGCACGAATGAATGTGGACTGTTCCATCAGAGGGGGGAGCTTCGGTGGTAATGTGAGTGGCTACAGACCGCTGCACTTAAATATAAACATTAGTCTACCTGGAGACTCAATGAGGTAATTGTAGATGCCGCCATAAGACGCGTCTGGCCATTTAGTGGGATAATTTTTTCATTATCCTGTTCGGCTGAAAAGACACTGGCCACCGAAGCTCCCCCCTCTGATGGAACAGTCCACATTCATTCGTGCGTCATCTCGCATCGTCCAGACTCCGTGGGCAATCTGCGCATGTGCATGGGGAATAGGTGCTTTAAAATGGGATTTTTCTCTGCCGATTTAGTTCTGATCGATTAGGAATGGGTCGCGCCGTGCTCAGGAGATTGAGGCGCATAAAAGTCTATTCGATCATGTCTCTAGCACCCCCCACAGCCGTATCTGCAACCACTTAGATCACGGCTCTCATCCACATTCATTCATTCTGGGGGAACCGGCTCGGACCCCCGATGGAAGTGCGGTGCGGTGTCTCTCTGATGGTGTCTCTCTGGCGGTGTCTCTCTGACGGTGTCTCTCTGGCGGTGTCTCTCTGGCGGTGTCTATCTGGCGGTGTCTCTCTGGCGGTGTCTATCTGGCGGTGTCTCTCTAGCGGTGTCTCTCTGATGGTGTCTCTCCGGCGGTGTGTCTATCTGATGGTGTCTCTCTGGCGGTGTCTCTCTGACGGTGTCTATCTGATGGTGTCTCTCTGGCGGTGTCTCTCTGGCGGTGTCTCTCTGGCGGTGTCTCTCTGGCGGTGTCTCTCTGGCGGTGTCTATCTGATGGTGTCTCTCTGGCGGTGTCTCTCTGACGGTGTCTCTCTGGCGGTGTCTATCTGATGGTGTCTCTCCGGCGGTGTCTCTCTAGCGGTGTCTCTCCGGCGGTGTCTCTCTAGCGGTGTCTATCTGGCGGTGTCTCTCTGGCGGTGTCTCTCTGGCTGTGTCTATCTGATGGTGTCTCTCCGGCGGTGTGTCTCTCTAGCGGTGTCTCTCTGGCGGTGTCTCTCTGACGGTGTCTCTCTGGCGGTGTCTATCTGATGGTGTCTCTCCGGCGGTGTCTCTCTGGCTGTGTCTATCTGATGGTGTCTCTCCGGCGGTGTGTCTATCTGATGGTGTCTCTCTGGCGGTGTCTCTCTAGCGGTGTCTATCTGGCGGTGTCTCTCTGACGGTGTCTCTCTGACGGTGTCTCTCTGGCGGTGTCTCTCTAGCGGTGTCTCTCTAGCGGTGTCTATCTGACGGTGTCTCTCTAGCGGTGTCTCTCTGGCGGTGTCTCTCTGGCGGTGTCTCTCTAGCGGTGTCTCTCTAGCGGTGTCTCTCTAGCGGTGTCTATCTGTCGGTGTCTCTCTGACGGTGTCTCTCTGGCGGTGTCTCTCTAGCGGTGTCTCTCTAGCGGTGTCTCTCTGGCGGTGTCTATCTGATGGTGTCTCTCTGGCGGTGTCTCTCTAGCGGTGTCTCTCTAGCGGTGTCTATCTGACGGTGTCTCTCTAGCGGTGTCTATCTGTCGGTGTCTCTCTGATGGTGTCTCTCTAGCGGTGTCTCTCTAGCGGTGTCTATCTGACGGTGTCTCTCTAGCGGTGTGTCTCTCTGGCGGTGTCTCTCTGGGGGTGTCTCTCTAGCGGTGTCTCTCTAGCGGTGTCGCATGGCAGTTAATCACGGCGCTGCTGGTACCGGCTGTCTCTCCGCCAACGCTCTGAGGGACACCAGCGGTGCGAGCCACAGCTCACTCAGCACCAACAGCGATCTACAGACCCCCCACCAGAGGGATGGACTGTGCTACAGGCAGAGGGAGAGCATGTGACTAGAAGGTGTGTGTGAATACTCCGCTCTACAGGTGACTAGCATGTAGAATGTCTTCATGGCCTCGACACAAACTGAGATCCAAATTGTGCTTTTCTGAACAAAGTGCAGTGCAGCCCGCAGAGTATACCCCCCATGGAGTATATTAAGTCATGTCTGTTGGCATGGCAACATCTATTCACACAGCATCCACCATGACACCCACGGAATGAGTCACAAGATTTAAGGCATGTTGGCAGTGGGGATAAGTTGAAACATTTGCTAAAATTCTGTTTCAGCAAAACCATGAAACACAAAAGTAAAATGGACATGTTGTCAAGAGAGGTACAGTAGCGAAGTGCTCTAGTAGAAAACCTGTTTGAATGATGTGAGTGGAATGAGCCCTATTCCCACCGGACTGGTATTACCTGGGGACCTCTAGTAATTCGTAATAATCGCGGACGTCATCTGTGAGCTTAATCCCATGGGAATCTGCCATGTCCGAAATTTGCAGAGGTCATTTGATAATATTAGTCCCATGCAGATTGTCATCTCCATAATTTGAGGGTCGTAATTTGTCTGTGGTAGTAAAATCAATACAGGAAGCTTTTCAACACATTTTCAGTGCAAACGTCAAATCAATCTGCTTCACCGCAGTATGGATAGACCTACAGTTCCTTCTTGTGTTCCACAAGGAAGCATACTAGGACCGTTACTGTTCCTAATTTATGCAAATTACATGTCATCAGCTTGTGACTGCAACTTGTTCCTGTTCGCGGACGACTCAGCCCTGCTGGTCTCTGACAGGGACAGAGGTTGAGGTTGAAAAAACCCTCAGCTCTGAACTCGGCACCTTGCTTGCTGATAACAAAGTATCATTACACCTGGGTAAAACAGAGTCAATTCTCTTTGGATCAAATAACAAACTCAGCAAGGCCAACAGCTTCTCAGTTACAGTGGGTGACAATATTGTCACACGGAAAGATGAAATTACATTATACCAGGGTTCCATCCTAGAGGCAAATCTTTCATGTGACAAAATGGCAACCAATGTAATAAAAAAAAGTCAGCCAACGAACAAGATTGTTGTACCGGATCTCCTCTCTGGTAAACAAGAATACCCTGAAGACTCTAACAGGAGCACTCATTCAAGGGTACTACAACTATGCTTGCACCGCATGGTACCAAAGCACCTCAAAGGCACTAAAAACAAGACAAAAAACTGATAACAAAACAAATTGGTCAGACTACTGCTTGACCTTACTCCTAAACCCCACCTCACCCCTGCCCATTTTGACAACCTAGGATGGCTTAGAGTAGACGACAGAGTACAGCAACTTGCAATGAGCCTGGTCTACAAGATACACTAGACGACTAAGATACCCATGTACATGTCGAAATAATTCCCAAAGGTCAGTGAATTCCACGACCACAACACCAGAGGAAGTTCCACAAATCATGTTCAACCCAGATTCGGCTCAAACAAGGGACTAAACACGTTTCGCAATTATGCCACAACAATGTGGAACGCCCTACCCACAACCGTAAAATAATGTGAATCCCTACCCACCTTCAAAACCGCTCTCAAAGAGCACCTACGGGAGGCTGCAATTCAAAACTGGCCCCGGTAAATGTCCAAACCCCCCCAACACCCACCCACTCAACCCCCTCCAATGTACAGTTTCTTCCCCCTCAAATGTATATTTTCTTTTAGGATCTCTGTCTCTTAAACAGTACTGTATATTTGTATATCTTGTATGTCATAAATGTCTGGATGTAACAATACTGTATATGTCGTGTATGTCATAAATGTTATGATGAATTGAAAATGGGGGACCCTGATGTAAACAAGACGAAAGTCTTTTTCTCGTCTGCATCCCCTTAACAATTGTGTGTATTGAGCCGTACTGTATTGTACCCATGCTGCAATGTGTTAATAAAGTTTTCAATCAATCAATCTATTATATTTCCATCCAAAGTTGGTGCACATACTGTAAGTGTTATCCAGTGCATTATTTTCTGGATTCATAGATTTGCTTTATCATTGAAAAATAAGATAAGATAAGATAAGATATTCCTTTATTGATCCCCTTGGGGAAATTCAGGAAATTATTGAAGTAGGCTAATCTGTATAATTCCATTTTTGCACCAGGCAGTTCATTTGGTGTTGTTATACATTACTTTGAGATCTAATTTTAAACAATAATGTCTAGAAATCTAGAAATCACAAAGGTCAGAAGGTAATTTTCCAATACACACGGGTCCCCACGTAATACTAGCCTTGTGCAAAGTCAAGTTTGTACTTCTGTAATTACACAATATTATGTAATCACAAGTGGTGCAACAATTGGCTGAGAAACTTGGCCAGAAATCACCTCTCATTGAATAACTCACATGCTGCACTTGACTGTTAGCAACAGAGCACACAAAAGCCTGACGGCGGCTGGCCTTGTTGGCACCCTCGATGGCTCTCTCACTTACTCCCCGCATTACGTCCAAACTGGCTCCCAGAGAGGAAGGTGACATGTGCTGCTGGTGACTGACAGCTGGACCTGAACAGCTGTTGATGAGTAGTTCATGTTTTTATTTTTATGAGAATAGCGCCACCATGAGGCAAGATGACTCTGAACGTCACAGGCCTCCTTGGTATTGTAATGCAAACCTATGTGTCAAGTTTGGTGGAAATCTGAGATGGTGGCATTAGAGGAAAGGTCATGGGGTCACCGGCACCAATAGGGTACTTCCTCTAGGGGTCATGAATGTGCACAGCAACTTAGAAGACATTTGAACTAAAGATATTTGAGATACACGATTCATGATCTTACGTTTGGCCTGAGGGTGGCACGAGAGAAAGGTACTGAATGAAAACATTTGAATGAAAGCTATTGGAGTCATCGCGTTCACAAGTGGGACACAAATGTTTGGCCTGATGGTGGCGCTAGATGAGAGGTCAGGGGTTACCAAAATCAATAGAGATAATCGTATATCGTGTATACTGAATGTGCACCAACGGCTGCAGTTGAGAGCACCTTCACTCATCAGCTGAGCTTCCCCCAAGGATTTTGTCAAATGGTACAAACTTAATTTTAAACATAAGTGAAAGTGAAGGAGCTTATTGTTGATTTTAGAAAGAGAAATGCCCTGTCCTGATCAGAAAGGCGTTCATGTGGAGAACAGGCTGGACTGGAACGAGAACACCGGTACCATCTTTAACCCTTACACTACCAGACGGTTAACCATCTGTTGTGTGGCAGTGGAAGGGTTAACCTTATGTAGTGTGGTGGTGAAATGGTTAACCCTTTGTCGCGTGGCAGTGAAATGGTTAACCATCTGTATTGCCACAGTGAAAGGGTTAACCATTTGGTAGTGTGGTAGTGAAATGGTTAACCGCATGGAGTGTGGCAGCGAAAGGGTTAACCCTTTGTCACGTGGCAGTGAAATGGTTAACCTGCTGTATTGTCACAGTGAAAGGGTTAACCATTTGTTAGTGTGGTAGTGAAAGGGTTAAAAGTAGGGATGTTCGATATTGGCTTTTTTACCGATATACCGATATTGTCCAACTCTTAATTTCCGATACCGATATCAACCGATATCAACCGATACCGATATATGCAGGGTTTCCCCCCCCAAAAAAAACGGAATAATTTCAGGTAATTAACATTACATATCTCTTGTTGTGGAATTAACACAACATTATGCATACTTTTGACAATAAAAAAAATCAGAATGTGTTCTTACTTGCTTGCCTGGGTAAATAAAGGTTAAAAAACCGATACTGATAATTTCCGATATCACATTTTAATGCCAATATCGGTAGGCTAATAATATCGGACATCCCTAGTTAAAAGGGACCAGTCAAGGCCGCTGCTCCTCAGGATGCTCTTTTGATGCCAGCAGGTCACTACTGCGCATGTTTTATCAAAGCCTTTTAGCAAGTGTGGGGGTGCGGTTTAAGCTCATACGACAAGAACAGGATCAATAAACTGATCAGGAAGGAAGGATCCATTATTGGCTTGACCCCTGACTCGCTAGATGTGATCATGGAGCAAAGAATGCGTAGGAAGCTCCAGAGTGTTGTGCAAAATGAGAATCATCCAATGTTTTTAACGAGCTAAAGAGCTCTTCTAGTGACAGGCTTGTTATGACAAGGTGCTCTTGAGAGACTCAGGAAGTCCTTTGTACCTGCTGCAGTGACGTGTTTTAATGCACATTGTCGTTGACTGTCACTGTTGATGATGACGATGATCTGATGTTGATGACTAGGATGGTGGATGTACTGAGGATTGTGGTCATATTGGTGTTCATGAATATGTTGATGTTGATGTCGTCTATAAACACTAACATATTCTAGAACAGTTACATTGTTGTTACGTTATTTATGATGGTGCAGTGCTCTCCCTTTATTCTGTACTGCCTTGAGATGTATTATGCTTCGTTTTTATTGTCCTGTCGTACATGTATGGCACTCGGTTTCCCCTTGCAGGATTAATAAAGTACTTTGTATCGGATTGACGTCAAGAGATGGAGTGTTTTTGCAGTGTCGTGCTACTTCAGGGCTGGCATTACTTTTACAAGCATCTAAACACACACACACACACACAACAATTATAATAAAAGATTGGATTTACATTAATCTCACAAATGACCATTTCTCAAACAAAAACATGTACAATTGTGAATCTGCGGTATTTCATCTCTGATTATTACAGAGTCAGTCAGTGGAGTGGGTTATTCCTCTCCTCGCCATCAATTTCACCATTTCGCTCTCGAACGTCTATTACACCCCCCCCCCTCTCTTTTATTCACTATGCTTGCGTGCTGCACAGAGAGAAAGAGACCTCGTCGGAAGGCAGAGAATCTCATCTCCTGGTGACAAAGCGTGTCTGGAATGGCGTGGCGGCCGCACAGGAAGCTTTTAATCCCCTCTGGAATGCCCCCCCGTGGCCAACTGTCAGACGCACTGGACGGACACAGCTCTGGCCTTAAGCACAATACCACAGCTTCAAATAAATTCGGCTGCTGTGAACTTGATCCTGGAAATCTGAGATGGGGGGGGGGGGGGGGGGGGGGTTGGAGGCCTTGGAGCATGATGATTGACATGACATGTATGTAGCATGTACACGGATCATGGTCAGACACCCGTAGCTACTGTGATACTTTTATTTGTTTCAGTCGTTGAAGGCAACCAGCCAAGCTACAGAGAGTGCAAGCCCACATGGAACCCTATTTCGGAAAGAGATATGGAGAGAGACAAATACTTATTTGTATCCCGTTTGAATTGTGCCATAAATTACATATATAATGCTTGTCAATTTAAAAGTGTAATTGCCAGTTAGCTAATGTTATACTAACTATAGCATCAAAAGCTATCGATAATTTTGGCTAATGTTAGCTAACTTTCTTGACTTGCAAAATTTGCTTTTAAATTGACAAACGTCATTATGTAATTTATGGCACAAATCCAATGGGATCCAAAAATGATTTGTCACTATTGACTACCATGTAGGGCTGCATGATTGTTGCTAAAATGTGAATCACAATTTTTCCCTCTAAGAATTTAGATCACGATTCTCTCACACGATTCTTATTTTTCGTCATCATTTAAAAAAGTTAAGTAAAAAGTAAAAAAATAAATGTATTTAAGTTTTGATTGATTGATTGAACATTTTATTAACAGATTGCAGAATGGGTACAATACAGTACAGCTCAATACACACAATTGTTAAGGGGATTCAGACCAGAGAAAGACTTTCGTCTTGTTTACATCAGGGTCCCCCATTTTCAATTTATCATAACATATATGACATACATGACATACAGATAGACAGTACTGCTACATCTATACATTTATGACATACCAGATTTACAAATACAGTACTGTTACAAAAGAGTCTAAAAAAGAGAGTATATACATTTGACGAAGAAACTGTACATTGGAGGTTGGGTAGGTAGGGTGGAGGGGGGGTTGGGTAGGTGGGGTGGGGGAATTGTACAGTGGAGGTGGTTGGGTGGGTGGGGTGGGGGGGGGGGGGGGGTAGGCGGGGTGGGGTTTATTGGATTATCCACGAAACCTTACTTGGTCCCAAGAAGAGGGTCTCGTGTATTATTGGGTTAGGACATTTACTGTACATTGGAGGGGGCCAGTTTCGAATTGCAGTCTCTCGTAGGTGCTCTTTGAAAGTGGGTAGTGATTCACATTCCTTTACAGCTTTGGGTAGGGCGTTCCACATTGATGTGGCATAATTGCGAAACGTGTTTTGTCCCTTGTTTGAGCCAAATCTGGGTTTCACATGATTTGTGGAACTTCCTCTGGTGCAGTGGAGGCTGCTGACCAAATTTTTAGGTGAAGCACAAATTATTATATTATATTATATATTAAATTATATTTTTAAAACATCCCCCACTGTGTGTCAGTGGTCAGTGGACACAGATGAAAACATATTAACATTAGGTGACAGCGGACCTGACCAGATGAAAACATATTAGGTGACAGCGCACCTGACCAGATGAAATCATATTAGGTGACAGCGCACCTGACCAGATGAAATCATATTAGGTGACAGCGCACCTGACCAGATGAAATCATAATTAGGTGACAGCGCACCTGATCAGATCAAAACATATTAGGTGACAGCGCACCTGATCAGATCAAAACATATTAGGTGACAGCATCTGGTGTTGTGGTCGTGGTATTCACTGACCTTTGGGAAGTAATTTGACATGTATATGGGTACCTTAGTTGTGTAGTGTATCTTGTAGACCAGGCCCATTGCAAGTTGCTGTACTCTGTCGTCTACTCTAAGCCATCCTAGGTTGTCAAAGTGGGCAGGGGTGAAGTGGGTTCTAGGAGTAAGGTCAAGCAGTAGTCTGACCAGTTTGTTTTGTGATGTTTGTAATTTAGTTTTTAGTGCCTTTGAGGTGCTTTGGTACCATGAGGTGCAAGCATAGTCGTAGTACCCTTGAGTGCTCCTACCAGAGTCTTCAGGGTATTCTTGTTTACCAGAGAGGAGATCCGGTACAAGAATCTAGTTCGTTGGTTGACTTTTTTTATTACATTGGATGCCATTTTGTCACAGGAAAGATTTGCCTCTAGGATGGAACCTAGGTATGTAATTTCATCTTTCCTTGTGACAATATTGTCTCCCACTGTAACTGAGAAATTATTTAAAATGTAAAATTAATTATAAAAATTATTTAAAAAATAATGATAATTTAGAAATGAGATCGCATAGGTCTATGAATCGAGATTGTGATTATTTTTCGATTAATCATGCAGCCCTACTACTACCATGCATATTTTTTCAGAAATCAGGTCCCATGGTGGTCAGCGGAAGGGGAGGGACGTCACCTCTCTATATCTGGGAGAGGCTTCTATTTGGACCAGGCCTTTCATTTGGAATATAAATCTGCAAAAAGTGGACAAACAATCAAATTGTTCATTTACCTGAATAAAAATAGGAATAAAACCACAGATCAAGACTCATCAAAGAGCCTCCGCTCTGTGACATAACTTCAGTAGGCCTTGGTATTTGGTTCCTCTAAGATGTGTTCTCAGAACAGAGGCCAGGGGCACGTCTATACTTCCCACAAGCAAGTTGTCCTTCCGCGTTGCTCTGATTGGCCACTGACCTACAGTACGGTTCGTGCGTTTTGCGAATCTGATTGGCCACTGACGTTTCTGGTCATGTGACATGTGCGCCCAATCGCATGACGAGCAGTGTCTTAGCCCATTTCCGCGTTGAACAGCCTGCAAACGACCTAACGCCTAGTTTATCACTGGTTAAGCTTAGGCGACTCTTTCGCAGTTGGTTAAGGTTAGAGTTTGGAATCAGGGCTGGCGTTCTATCGCCATGCTCTAAGACAAACTCTAACCTTAACCAACTTCGAAAGAGCGCCTAAGCTTAACCATCCAAAGAACTTGCCGTCACACGATTGGGCGCACATGTCACATGACCAGAAACGTGCATGGCCAATCAGAGCAACACGGAAGGACAACTTGCTTGTGGGAAGTATAGAGGCGCCAGGCGCAGTGTGCTACAAGCAAGAAAGACCAGACTAGTGCAAGCAACTTGCATTTGAAAAATACTTGACTAAAATGGGAGGAGTGGAAGGACATTATGCACTGGCATAGCTGATTGATTAATATGGTTGACCATGTCGCTATCCTTGGTCCTGAATTATGACTCCCTACCTCCATGGAGTAAACAGCTGGGCTTTTTTTTCTCTTTCTCCTGCTGGGAGACAGCATTAATCATGGATGATCGCTGTGTAAGTTGTGCATGTGCCTGGATAATTAATGGTAGTAAATGGTCTCTGCATTTGTTATACATTGTGGGTGGGTGTGTTTGTTTGCTCCAAAAGAGAGCAAGAGAGAGAGCAAGAGAACGAGTGAGAGAGAGAGTGAGAGAGGGAAAACTGGCTGCTCAGTAAATTTGATGACTGGCAGCTTGCATTTGAGATAATTTCTCAGTGTTGCCATGGCTGACAAACGACAATGATGATTGACTTATGAATGCAAGTGATGATAAAAAGAAAAACAATATAAACAATATAATAAAAAAACAATGATATACTGCAGAAGTGAAAGGACTGTTAGAGGTATGAGGCCATGTGCTGCCATACACTCAGTGGTGGAATAAGTACACAGTTCCTTTACTTAAGTAAAAGTAGAAATACCCAGATAAAATAGTACTAAAAGTAAAAGTCCTCCAAAATCCTACGTATTTGATATTGAATGTACTTAGGTATCAAAAGTAAAAGTATGTGTTCTACATGATGTTTGTGTATTCCAGTGCATGGTAGCATTCCATCCTAGAACCATTGACCTCTAAAGGTTAAAGTTGTATGTGGTCCAGTTATGCTGCTCTGATTACATCCTCTTGAAGTTGACATGCTTCAAATGTGAAAGTATATAATCTTCTTCAATTCTTGCCATGTTTTCTATGCAAAATGAGTAGCTGATGAGTAGTTGTGGAGTAAAAAGTACAAAGTTCCCTAAAATGAAAATACTCACGTAAAGTACAAGTACCTCACAAGTATACTTAAGTACAGTACTTGAGTAAAAATACTTTCCACCACTGCATACACTTCACACTGCCCCCACGGCAGTCTTGGCGCTAGGTAGGTCAACGGGACATGGATTAACCCTTTCACTACCACACTACAGAAGGTTAACATTCTGTAGTGTGGTTGTGAAAGGGTTAACCCTGTGTAATGTGGTAGTGAAAGGGTTAACCGTCTGTATTATTGTCACAGTGAAAGGGTTAACCCTTTGGTAGTGTGGTAGTGAAAGGGTTCAAAAGCAACAGTGGTTTGCACACTCTTCAGAGCAGTCACTTTGAAACCATTGAAAACCTGTTGAGTTCTTAAATCACATCTGTAAATGTTTCAATATGTAACAATGCACCAAGGAAGTGGCGGCACGGTGGTGTAGTGGTTAACACTGTCGCCTCACAGCTAGAAGGTTCAGGGTTCGATTCTCACTTGGGGACCAGGTTTCCCAGGTGGGGTAGTTCGATTCCCAGGCCTTTCTGTGAGAGACTCAATTTCATCGGTGACCCAAAAATAATTGCATGTGTGTGTTCCTGTGTGTGCCGCCCATCGCATGTGTGTGTCACTGCATGATGAATAAAGACTTCTTCTTCAAAAGTCCAGTTTATTATTTATTATTATAAGAGAACACCAGGGAGACTACAGACAGTGTGTTAGGAGCACCGATGCCAGAGGAAGTAGACAGTTTAGATTGGTGGACCGCTGCATCAATCATTATCTCATCAGCAGTTAGAGTGCCCGGGTCTTACCGAGTTCAGGTCCAGGCTGCTCTCCACCCACTGTTTGGCGTCGTTGTATTCCTCCGTCAGTCCCATTATATACAGTGTGTCCAGTGAGTCAATGATGGACGCTCCTCTCAAACCACCTGTGAAACAACATCAGACACGCGGGTCAGTTTTACACCAGGATTAACCCAATACTTCCACACCACAACAAATTAGCTGGTCAGTGGAGAGAATCAAATTAAGAAGAGATGGGGTAGATAAGACTTGAATAACGTAGGTATAAGACTTGAATACGTCTTATACACAGTCCTTAAAGAAAGAAAGAAAGAAAGAAAGAAAGAAAGAAAGAAAGAAAGAAAGAAAGAAAGAAAGAAAGAAAGAAAGAAAGAAAGAAAGAAAGAAAGAAAGAAAGAAAGAAAGAAAGAAAGAAAGAAAGAAAGAAAGAAAGAAAGAAAGAAAGAAAGAAAGAAAGAAAGAAAGAAAGAAAGAAGAATGATCTGATTAGAGACGGTCCTACATCTGGAAAGGCAAAAGAAAAGCACACAAACAAATTAGAGAGGCCCAGTGTCACAGGTACTGGTGTCGTCACGGTCTGCCAGGGGTTGTTTGAATGATACCATCTCTAACAGCGGGATACAGGCTTTGTGTGGCCCAGATTAAAAGGACCTTCTCACTGAGATAATAAAAAATAAATAAAAAAAAGCATCAGTCACTCTCTGAGATGAATCAAACTGTGGTCTGTGATATTTTGTAAACAAATAAATAAAATAAAAAATAACCGCTGGTGAAAGTTAACAGATGCTCCTGTGTTTGTATGTGTGTGTGTGTGTGTGTGTGTGTGTGTGTGTGTGTGTGTGTGTGTGTGTGTGTGTGTGTGCGTGCGTGTGTGTGTGCGTGCGTGTGTGTGTGTGCGTGCGTGCGTGTGTGTGTGTGTGTGCGTGCGTGTGTGTGTGTATGTGTGCGCACGTCGCACGTGCACGTATGTGTGTGTCCCCTTCAAGGACCAGGCTTTAGATGCACTTAATTTGAAGCTATTCAATTCCATTCACCACCTTAATGAGACATGATCAGGCACTTTTAGTCTGGCCTGTGAGATTGAATAGCCTTTTTTTCTTTCTTGCATATGAACAAATAATATTAAAATGGTGGCCAGGCCCCATAGAGTGAGCGCCTTACAGAAAGGAAAAGAAGAGGAAATAACAGCATCTTTGATAATAAATGACAGTTGGAACAAAAGGGTTGAAGGGTAAATTACAGCTGTGGAATTTTGGCAGCGAGAAGTAAGTATAACTAAATGGGATTGTGAAAAAAGAGTGCTGTAGGACGAGTTGAGTAGAGTAGGGTAGCAGACGTTAACTAACGTTAACTAACGTTACGCAATAGAGTGAAACGTGACCTGCTTGAGAGGGAGGACAGGTGGAGAAGAAAACCAGCTCCATGTTTCCTCCCCGAGCAGAGCCCGACGTACCAGAGTACAATCTAGGTCTTGATCTGATGCAACTACATGGCAACCTGGCAACCTGGCAACGCCTTCCGCTCATCATATCAGGGAGAGCTTTTTGAACCTCGCCACGGTATACAAATGGTAACACACAGATGGAGACAAGCGGCTGCATAGAGAGCGAGAGAGCAGGGAGAGACAGAAGGATGTTATTTATGTCTATTTCAGACTCCTGCCCTCCTTCAGACTCCTACCTGTTTTGCCCAAATTATGTTTTTTGATGAGACAGTGAGGGACATTAGACGTTTGGCTTGTCTAATGTGGACTGGCACTTGAAGACGGACACATACAGTAGAGTTTCTTATCATCATGCATACAGCTTTCTCTTACTGCCTCTTTCTCTTTTTACCACCCCCTCCAACACACACACACACACACACACACACACACACACACACACACACACACACACACACACACACACACACACACACACACACACACACACACACAACACACACACACACACACACACACAGGTGGGGTACCAACAAATCTCTGGATTTGCTATTTAAATCTGGATCCACTAGTGACTAAAGCATACTGTCCCTAATGTACAGTATGTGTAGCTTGCACTTATGATATTATCCAGAGAGCCCTCGTCACATCTGACCTTTCACCTCATCTCTGAAAACCCTTCAGGTCAGCTGATGAGGTCATTCCAGAAGGTCAGATGGTCAATGTTGGACAGGGGTCAAAGTTGACCTGGGTCGGTTGAAAGACCGGCACCATATGCCATGGCCATACTTTATCCCAGTGTTGCACATTGCACCGCGGTAATGGATGTGTGTGAAACACCGCTAATGGCATAGCATACCATGAGAGGAAGTGCCTTTAACATTGGATTCTGTCCTGTGAATACAGCCAAGCTTTTCTCACCTCAGCGCTCCCTAGAGTGGTCCCTCTACGAGCCAACAGGCCTTACGAGGGTTGGGGTGGCGCTGTTCTCTTAGCACCTCTCCTCTTCTCGACCGTACCGCCAGTCAGCTCCAATCTAACACACTGTATCCCCCCCCGTTTCAGCAGTGTGTTAGCCTGACGGAGGTTCACCTCACACTGGCAGTGAGAGGACAGTGCTAGCCGGCAGCCATACACATGTATAGACAGGCACTGCTACGGGTTGTTAGACATGTTCTTAGCATGTAATGTCACATGGTTTACAGATGCAGATAAATAACATCAGCGCATTTTCCTGTTATACTAAGGAGGCAAATGCCTATCATGTGATAGAGAAGAGATGAATGTCTATATGCGATAGAGAATATATGAATGTCTATATATGTGATAGAGAAGATATTCATATTAAGGTATATATGTGATAGAGAATATATTAAGGTATATATGTGATAGAGAATATATTAATGTCTATATGTGATAAGAGAATATATGCATATGTGATAGAGAAGAGATGGATGTATATATGTGATAGAGAAGAGATGAATATGAGAGAAGAGATGAATGCAATATGTGATAGAGAAGAGATGGATGTAAATATGTGATAGAGAAGAGATGGATGTAAATATGTGATAGAGAAGAGGTGGATGTAAATATGTGATAGAAAAGAGATGCATTTCTATATGTGAGAGGGGAGATGAATGTCTATGATATAAAAGAGATGAATGTCTATATGTGATAGAGAAGAGATTAATGTCTATACAGTATGTGAGAGAGAGAGAGAGAGAGAGAGAGAGAGAGAGAAGATGAATGTCTATATGATAGAAAGTTGGAATGTCATTCATCAGCCTGAAATTCGTCAGAACTTTGGGCTTCTTCTAAATGCAAATCTCTGCGTTCGTGTTCACAAAGGACTTTTTTACTTTGCTTACCGAGCAGCCCTGTCTCTATTTGATGACAAATTGAGTCGGCGACAGCAGCAAGGAGAGGAGAAATCAGATAGCTAATGCCCCCTGGTTCCCCCAGCACCTCAGGTAGCTGGCGGTGGCTGTCCGCGAGGCAGCGGCGCATGGAGAATTCCTATTGAAAACAGC